>NC_046000.1:14458136-14549011 GCF_010909765.2 Amblyraja radiata
CCTCTCCCCCCCTCTCTCTCTCTCTCCATCCCCACAGGCATCAGGGGTGAAAGTCTGTGATGAGGTGGTCAACTGCTTCACCAACATGAAGGTGCGCAAGGCTTGTGCCAAGGGGGAGGCTATGAAGAGGAAGAAGGCCATCATGCTGATCCTCAACAAGACCAGGGACCTCATCATCCTGGACGAGGAGAGGCAGATCCTCATGGGCGATATCCAGCAGGGACTGATTAAAAATCCCTTTGATCACTTTATGAGCATGTTTCACCCGGATCGCTGCTGTTATGCCATCTATGATGCCAACTATGAGACAAAAGAATCGAAGAAGGAGGAGCTGATCTTCATTCATTGGTACGTGCTTTAAAATCCCCCCGTTGCTCAAGTTCGTACCTTGGCTCGGGAGCAGGGTTTTCCCCCGACATCTTCCACTTCCTCCAAAGGACGTACAGGCTCATTAGCTTGCCAGTGTGTGTGTGTGTGCGGGGATCGCGGGCCAGCATGGACTCGGTGGGCCGAAGGGCCTGTTTCCGCGCTGTATCTCTGAACCAAACTAGACCCCGCCCTCCTTGGGTCACAGGAGCAGAATTAGGCCATTCGGCCCATCGAGTCCACTCCACGTGGCCGATCTATCTCTCCCTCCTAGCCCCATTCTCCTGACTTCTCCCCAGTTTAAAAATGAGGGCAGGGAAACTATTCATGGAGTGACACAGGCCCTTCGGCCCAACATGTCCCAGCCACGCTAGTCCCACCTGCCTGCGCTTGGTCCATATCCCTCCAAACCTGTCCTGTCCTATACTGCTGCAATAGTCCCAGCCTCAACTACCTCCTCCGGCAGCTCGTCCCATACACCCAAAGACGTGCAGGCTCATTAGCTTGCCAGTGTGTGTGTGCGGGGATCGCGGGCCAGCATGGACTCGGTGGGCCGAAGGGCCTGTTTCCGCGCTGTATCTCTAAACCAAACTCGTAACCAAACCAAACCAGCTCGTTCCATACATTCCATTCCATTTTCCTGTGTGGAAAAGTTCCTGTTAAATCTTTCCCACTTCACCTTGAACCCGTGTCCTCTGGTCCTCGATTCCCCTACTCTGGGCAAGAGAATCTACCCGATCTAGTCCTCTCATGATTTTATACACCTCTACAAGATCTCCCCTCATCCTCCTGCGCTCCAGGGAATAGAATCCCAGCCTAGTTTGGGAACAAGGATGGGGGGGGGGGGAAGAGACAGTGAGACTAGTTGGAGAATTAGGAATGGGGAGCTAAGGGTGTGTGTGTGTGACCTGATTCTTGTTTGTCTTGTCAGGAGTCCAGATGGGGCCACAATCCAGGACAAGCTGATCTACGCCAGCTCCAAAGATGCCGTCACCAAAAAGTTTAACGGTAAAACACTTTTTTTTGTTATAGTGTGGAAACAGGCCCTTCGGCCCAACTTGCCCACACTGGCCAACATGTCCCAGCTACACTGGACACAGAGAGATAACAGTGTGGAAACAGGCCCTTCGGCCCAACTTGCCCAACACCGGCCAACATGTCCCACCTACACTATTCCCTCCTCTTTTCTCACATAGACAATAGGTGCAGGAGTAGAGGCCATTCGGCCCTTCGAGCCTGCACCATTCGCCATTCAATATGATCATGGCTGATCATCCAACTCAGTATCCCATCCCTGCCTTCTCTCCATACCCCCTGATCCCTTTAGCCACAAGGGCCACATCTAACTCCCTCTTAAATATAGCCAATGAACCGGCCTCAACTTCCTTCTGTGGCAGAGAATTCCACAGATTCACCACTCTCTGTGTGAAAAATGTTTTCCTCATCTTGGTCCCAAAGGATTTCCCCCTTATCCTTAAACTGTGTGGCCCCTTGTCCTGGACTTCCCCAACATCGGGAACAATCTTCCTGCATCTAGCCTGTCCAACCCCTTAAGAATTTTGTAAGTTTCTATAAGATCCCCCCTCAATCTTCTAAATTCTAGCGAGTACAAGCCGAGTCTATCCAGTCTTTCTTCATAAGACAGTCCTGACATCCCAGGGATCAGTCTGGTGAACCTTCTCTGTACTCCCTCTATGGCAATAATGTCCCTCCTCAGATTAGGAGACCAATACTGTACGCAATACTCCAGGCGTGGTCTCACCAAGACCCTGTACAACTGCAGTAGAACCTCCCTGCTCCTAGACTCAAATCCTCTATGGCAAGAATGTCTCTCCTCAGATTTGGAGACCAAAACTGCACGCAATACTCCAGGCGTGGTCTCGCCAAGACCCTGTACAACTGCAGTAGAACCTCCCTGCTCCTAGACTCAAATCCTCTATGGCAAGAATGTCCTATCTCAGATTAGGAGACCAAAACTGTACGCAATACTCCAGGCGTGGTCTCACCAAGACCCTGTACAACTGCAGTAGAACCTCCCTGCTCCTAGACTCAAATCTAACGGTGATCTGTTTGTCTTCCAGGGATCAAGCATGAATGGCAGGTGAATGGCTTCGATGACTTGACTGACATTCATTCATTGGCTGCAAAGCTGGGCCCCGATGTTGTGGCCGTTGAGTCTCGGCACATCTAACACCCCAGCCCACGACCATCATCCATCTTTCCAATGTCTTGTGTTCTGGGTTTCTGATTATTATTTTTTGGGGCCTGCCACGCCCCTTCAGTTTGTACACTTGTCTTTGACTCCCCTCCTCTAATGCTTGCTTTTTATTAAATCCTGTTTGTAATTTGGGACCAGTTATTTAGAGGGCTCCTTATACCAATTACCGGGGGGCCTCGGGCGGTGGGGGGGGGGGGGAGGGGGGAGGGGAGGGGAGGAGAGTCCCGTGGACAGAAATTTCTCGTCCACCGGTCCAAGCCTGGACAAGTTAGTGGTGGGGTGATCAGCGAGTGTCAAGATGTATTTAAATAAAATGAACCAAATCGCTGTGGTGGTGATTGTCGTACCGACATCGTTCCTTGAGTTGGGGGCAGTGTGATCCACCGCACTGCCCAGTCATTTAGACACCCCTGGTTTGGTTTTGGCTGGGGAGTGCGTGCTGGCCAAGAGAATTTTGTAGACCTTTGTAATCAGCATTTAACAATCCCCTCTAACAAGTGACGCCAACCTTAATTAGAACTCTTGTTCGATGTGTAATTTGGTCGTATTTTCTAAGCATTCCTAATGTTTTAACGAGATTTACAGCGGTGGTCACCATTGTAATCGGGCACTGCATGTGTAAGGTGAATGGGGGGGGGGGGTGATTCTGCCACTCCAGTGGGTGGTGGGATTCAGTGTCTTGTGAATGGTCGCTAGTTTTCAAATCTGAACCCCTGACTAATGTGGATGTTGCATCTGACCATCGAAAATAAAAGTGTGACCAATACCTCCACTCTGTCCCTCGACTGCTGTTTAACCGATGGTCACCGCGTCCAGCGCCCTGGAGCGGAAGGTTCAGCGCGAGTACACTCGTACACACACGCTCATACATGCACCCGCACACACATATACACACGCTCATACATGCACCCGCACACACACACGGGCGTACACACACGCTCATACATGCACCCGCACACACATATACACACGCTAATACATGCACCCGCACACACCCATATACACGCGCTCATACATACACTTGTACACACACACACGGGCGCGCACACATATACACACGTGCGCACACACGCGCTCATACATACACGTGTGCGCACACCCATATACACACGCTCATACATGCACCCGCACACAAACACGGGCGCACACACGCGCACATACATGCACCCGCACACAAACACGGGGGCGCCCACACACTCATATTCACACGCTCATATATACACACATACACACGCATTCATACATACACCCGCACTCACTCGTACACACACATGCATACACGCACGAACACACTCGTACTCACGCTCATACTCGTGTACACACACACACACATGCGAACAGACTCGCATACACACGCACATCCATGCATGCTAATTAACCTACACACTGTGGTGAAGAAGGGTTTCGGCCCGAAACGTCGCCTATTTCCTTCGCTCCATAGATGCTGCTGCACCCGCTGAGTTCCTCCAGCAATTTTGTGTACCTTCGATATTCCAGCATCTGCAGTTCCCTTTTGAACACAACCTACACACATGTACGGCTTTGGAGTGTGGGAGGTAACCGGAGCAGCCGAAGTGGTGAATCTGTGGAATTCTCTGCCACAGAAGGTAGTTGAGGCCACAGTTCATTGGCTATATTCGAGAGTTAGATTTAGCTCATGGGGCTAAAGGGATCAGGGGGTATGGAGAGAAGGCAGGTACAGGATACTGAGTTGGATGATCAGCCATGATCATATTGAATGGCGAATGGTGCAGGCTCGAAGGGCCGAATGGCCTACTCCTGCACCTATTTTCTATGTTTCTAATCAAGGGATCGGGGGAGAAAGCAGGTACTGATTGTGGATGATCAGCCATGATCATATTGAATGGCGGTGCTGGCTCAAAGGGCCGAATGGCCTCTACTCCTGCACCTATTTTCTGTTTCTATGTTTCTATTATTAATGTAGGTGGAAATAGTCACATTTGTAAAAACAATAGACAATATGTGCAGGAGTAGAGGCCATTCGGCCCTTCCAGCCAGCACCGCCCTTCAATGTGATCATGGCTGATCATCCCCAATCAGTTCCCCGTTCCTGCCTTCTCCCTGATATCCCTTGAAAACCTCGGAATGAATGCTGTGCTGTGGTGTGGCACCATGCCTTGAGTAAGGGCGGTGGGGGAATGGAACGAGCTGCCAGAGGAGGTAGTTTAAGGATAAGGGGGAAATCTTCTAGGACCGAGATGAGGAAAACATTTTTCACACATCAGTGAATCTGTGGAATTCTCTGCCACAGAAGGTAGTTGAGGCCACACAGTTCATTGGCTATATTTAAGAGGGAGTTAGATGTGGCTAAAGGGATCAGGGGGTATGGAGAGAAGGCGGGGACGGGATACTGAGTTGGATGATCAGCCATGATCATATTGAATGGCGGTGCAGGCTCGAAGGGCCGAATGGCCTCTACTCCTGCACCTATTGTCTATGTTTCTATGTAGTTGAGGCTGGGACTATCCTAACGTCTAAGGAGCAGTTAAGGCACGGGGACATGGATGGGACTGGTTGGGAGGGATATGGGACAAACGCGGGCGGGTGGGACTAGTGTAGATGGGACATGTTGGGCCGGGCCCCAACTGTGAGCCGTGAAGCTGACACATGTGAGATTGATTAGAATGTTAAAATATTTAGCTCGTCCAGTGCAGGCGTGCTTCCTTCAGAACGAGCCGTTCTACCTCAATTACACTTTCCCCCCATAACTAAGAAAGAACTGCAGTTGTTGAAACAATCGAAGGTAGACACAAAATGCTGGAGAAACTCAGCGGGTGAGGCAGCATCTATGGAGAGAAGGAATAGGTGACGTTTCGGGTCGAGACCCTTCCGTCACCTATTCCTTCTCTCCATAGATGCACCTATTCCTTCTCTCCATCGACCCAGCTTAGGTTTCGACCCGAAACGTCGCCAATTCCTTCTCTCCATAGATGCACCTATTCCTTCTCTCCATCGACCCAGCTCAGGTTTCGACCCGACACGTCGCCAATTCCTTCTCTCCATAGATGCACCTATTCCTTCTCTCCATCGACCCAGCTTAGGTTTCGACCCGAAACGTCGCCCATTCCTTCTCTCCACAGATGCTGCCTCACCCGCTGAGTTTCTCCAGCATTTTTATCGACCTTTATTCGATTTTTTTCCCAGCATCTGCAGTTCCTTCTTAAACACCGTCACTTGTGGGCGGAGCACCAAGGCAAATTCCTTGTATGTGAATACTTGGCCAATAAACTTATTCATTCATTCATTCCTTCAAATCAAGAACCTTATCGATCTGTTTTAAAAATACCCATTGACTGAGGCACCACCACCACCACCACCACCACCATCTGTGGCTATGAATCCCACAGATTCACCACCCTCTGTTTTACCTCCATCATCCATTTGCCTGTTAGCTTTTAGACAATAGGTGCAGGAGTAGAGGCCATTCGGCCCTTCCAGCCAGCACCGCCATTCAATGTGATCACGGCTGATCATCCACAACCAGTACCCCGTTCCTGCCTTCTCCCCATATACCCTGACTCTGCTATTTTTAAGAGCTCTCTCTTGAAAGCATCCAGAGAACCGGCCTCCACCGCCCTCTGAGGCAGAGAATTCCACAGACTCACCACTCTCTGGGTGAAAAAGTGTCTCCTCGTCTCCGTTCTAAATGGCTTACTCCTTATTCTTAAACTGTGTGTGTGGCCCATCTGGTTCTGGACTCCCCCAACATGTTTCCTGCCTCCCGCGTGTCCAAACCCTTAACAATCTTATATGTTTCAATAAGATACCCTCTCATCCTATTTTTAAGAGCTCTCTCTTGAAAGCATCCAGACAACCTGCCTCCACCGCCCTCTGAGGCAGAGAATTCCACAGACTCACCACTCTCTGTGAGTCTTTTGTGTGTGAAAGAACTGCAGGTGCTGGGTTAAGACTAGAAAATGCTGGGGTAACTCAGCGGGACAGGCAGCATCTCTGGAGAGGAGGAATGGGTGACGTTTCGGGTCTGAAGAAGGATCTCCCATTCCTTCTCTCCTGAGGTGCTGCCTGCCTGCCTGTCCCGCTGAGTTACTCCAGCATTTTCTGCCTGGTAGATTTTGTGAACTTTCCCCTCGTCTCTGTACTCTTGAAGCTGCTATCTCTCCGAGCTGTCGGCCAGCTTACCGACATCCTGTTCGTGTTGCAAGGCAGTGATTGCACAAGTCTGACATTTTCATGCCGGTTTCAATCAAAGACTGACACAAAATGCTAGAGTAACTCAGCGGGACAGGCAGCATAGTCCTTCTCTCCCCCCCCCCCCCCCCCTTGTTCCTGTTTTCACACCTTACACTTCCTTATCTTTCTATCTCTCTCCCTCCCCTGACATCAGTCTGAAGAAGGGTCTGGACCTCAAACGTCACCCATTCTATCTCTCCAGAGATGCTGCCTGAGATCCTCCGGCCTCTTGTTAAGGGCTTGGACACACTAGAGGCAGGAAACATGTTCCCGATGTTGGGGGAAGTCCAGAACCAGAGGCCACACACACAGTTTAAGAATAAGGAAGTTGGGGTGAGAGCAGTCCTTGGCGATGCTGAGCGCCCTTCGCAGACATCGCGCTTGTCTCTGTCTCACTGCGCCAGAGACCCGGGTTCCATCCTGACCACGGGTGCTGCCTGTGCGGAGTTTGCACGTTCTCCCCCGTGGGTTTTCTCCGGTTTCCTTCCACACTCCCAAGACCTGCAGGTTTGTAGGTTAAATTGGCTCCTGTGAAATTCTCTGCCTCAGATTGTTAAGGGCTTGGACACACGAGAGGCAGGAAACATGTTCCCGATGTTGGGGGCAGTCCAGAACCAGGGGGCCAGACAGTTTAAGAATAAGGGGTCGGCCATTTAGAACGGAGACGAGGAAACACTTTTTCTCACAGAGAGTTGTGAGCCTGTGGAATTCTCTGCCTCAGGTGGGGGCCGGTTCTCTGGATACTTTCAAGAGAGAGCTAGATAGGGCTCTTAAAGATAGTGGAGTCAGGGGAGAAGGCAGGAACGGGGTACTGATTGGGGATGATCAGCCATGATCACATTGAATGGCGGTGCTGGCTCGAAGGGCAGAATGGCCTCTACTCCTGCACCTATTGTCTGTGTCCATGTTCTCCAGAGATGCTGCCTGACCCGCTGAGTTCCTCCAGCACTTCTAACGTTTAAACTCACCTTAAAGTACCAGCAGGGGCCAGGCCTAAACTCACAATGCATACAAGCCTGAAGCGTATCCAAGCCCCTTCCCACAGCTCGCTCCCTGTGTCGTTGGCCAACATCGGGGGAAAGTCAGAAGACAAACAAAGTGAAATCCAGCCACCGTTTATTTATAAATCAGAGCGGGGGGGGGGGGGGGGGAAGTGGGGGGGGGGGTAAAAGTAACCGGGAACTGGTTAGAGAATCGCCAAAAACCAAATCGGGACTTTTAAACATTTGAACAGAAACATGGTCAGATTCCTCTTATCCGTTTGCTCCTGGGAACAAAACAAGAGACCGTCTTAACGGGCGTCTGGATTTTTAAACTTCCAGCCTGACCCGTTCCAGCGGAGAGAGACTGACCCATGCTTCTAATGCTCATGTCCTCAGCAAGGTTTCTGTCAGAGGGGAAAGGGTAGGGGGGGGGAAGGTTTGGTCCCCATGTGATCAAAACAAAAAAACAAACACACACACACACACATTTGCAAGGGGTTTAACAGTACCAAGAGTGGAGGGTGTTGGCACTTCCAGAAAAACACTCCCTGGTTTGGCTGGACGGACGGGCCAGACACAAAGGAAGGGAAACTTTCTTCCACATCGGGACGTCAGACAATCGGGTGAAGATTTAGTGCATCGAGAACATAGAGGCTCGACCTGAAAACATACAACACAGATGATCAGCGTTTGTCGGCGTTGGGCATGTACTCGCTGGAGGGGAGGGGGGGGGACCTCATTGAAACTTGCCGAATAATTAAAAGGCCCGGATAGAGTGGATGTGGAGAGGATGTTTCCACTAGTGGGAGAGTCTAGGACCAGAGGGCACAGCCTCAGAATTAAAGGACGGAGATGAGGAGGAATTTCTTTAGTCAAAGGGGTGGGGTGAATCTGTGGAATTTATAACAAAGTTAAGACATAAGAGTGCTGGAGTAACTCAGCAGGTCAGGCAGCATCTCTGGCGAAAAAGGATGGGTGACATTTTAGGTCCGGGGTCTGAAGGAGGTTCCCGACCTGAAGCGTCACCTATCCACGTTCTCCACAGATGCTGCCTGACCCGCTGAGTTACTCCAGCACCCTGTGAAACGTCACCTATCTGTGTTCTCCACAGATGCTGCCTGACTCGCTGAGTTACTCCAGCACTCTGTGAAACGTCACCTATCCATGTTCTCCACAGATGCTGCCTGCCCCGCTGAGTTACTCCGGCACTCTGTGAAACGTCACCTATCCTAGTTCTCCACAGATGCTGCCTGACCCGCTGAGTTACTCCAGCACCCTGTGAAACGTCACCTATCTGTGTTCTCCACAGATGCTGCCTGACCCGCTGAGTTACTCCAGCACTCTGTGAAACGTCACCTATCCTAGTTCTCCACAGATGCTGCCTGACCCGCTGAGTTATGGTGCAGCAGCATCTATGGAGCGAAGGAAATAGGCAACGTTTCGGGCCGAAATCCTTCTGGAAATAGGCAACGTTTCGGGTCGAAACCCTTCCGGGTTTCGGCCCGAAACGTTGCCTATTTCTTTAGCTCCATAGATGCTGCTGCACCCGCTGAGTTACTCCAGCACTCTGTGAAACGTCACCTATCCATGTTCTCCACAGATGCTGCATACCTGACCCGCTGAGTTACTCCAGCACTCCGAGTCTACCATCGGTGTTAAGCATCAGCTTGTTTTTTTTTCCACTGGCAGCTGGCAGCTAGCCCCAGGGGGGTGGGCATGTGGGGGTTTTAATTGCCAAGGGCACAAGAAAACATCTGCCTTCCCGAGGCCCATGGGCAAGTTGGAGGAGCGGTGGGGGATGGTGCGGGCAAACGTTAGCATGGAAGAGAGAACCGAATGCAGAATGGGAACTATACCCACCCACCCACCCCCCACCCCCACCCCCTGCAGGACCCTATACACCAGGAGATGCAGATCCAGAGCCAGCAAGGACCCCTACCACCCCAGTAACGGACTGTTCCAGCTGCTACGGTCAGGCAAACGCCTCCGCTGCCAAAACAGAGAGGATGAGACGGAGTTTCTTCCCACGGGCCATTAGGACTGTAAACTCTTATCCCACCAGGGACTCATTTTCTAAAATGTAAATACTGCTTCTGTTCTGTTGTTCTGTAGCTTTTGCACAATCCACAGTCATCGCCATCCCAGGGATCAATCTGGTGAACCTACGCTGCACTGCCTCAATCTCTAGGATGTGCTTCCTCAAATGAGGAGACCAAAACTGTACACAATCTGTCCTAATCTGAGGAAAGACATTCTTGCCATAGAGGATTTGAGTCTAGGAGCAGGGAGGTTCTACTGCAGTTGTACAGGGTCTTGGTGAGACCACACCTGGAGTATTGCGTACAGTTTTGGTCTCCTAATCTGAGGAAAGACATTCTTGCCATAGAGGAGTTGAGTATAGGAGCAGGGAGGTTCTACTGCAGTTGTACAGGGTCTTGGTGAGACCACACCTGGAGTATTGCGGACAGTTTTGGTCTCCTAATCTGAGGAAAGACATTCTTGCCATAGAGGGAGTACAGAGAAGGGACTGATTCCTGGGATGTCAGGACTTTCATATGAAGAAAGACTGGATAGGCTCGGCTTGTACTCGCTAGAATTTAGAAGATTGAGGGGGGGGGGATCTTATAGAAACTTACAAAAAATTCTTAAGGGGTTGGACAGGCTAGATGCAGGAAGATTGTTCCCGATGTTGGGGAAGTCCAGAACTAGGGGTCACACAGTTTAAGGATAAGGGGGGAAATCTTTTAGGACCGAGATGAGGAAAACATTTTTTTTCACACACAGAGAGTGGTGAATCTGTGGAATTCTCTGCCACAGAAGGTAGTTGAGGCCACACAGTTCATTGGCTATATTTAAGAGGGAGTTAGATGTGGCTCTTGTGGCTAAAGGGATCAGGGGGTATGGAGAGAAGGCAGGGATGGGATACTGAGTTGGATGATCAGCCATGATCATATTGAATGGCGAATGGTGCAGGCTCGAAGGGCCGAATGGCCTACTCCTGCACCTAATTTCTATGTTTCTATGTCTATGTTTCTATGATCACATTGAATGGCGGTGGCGGTGCAGGCTCGAAGGGCCGAATGGCCTACTCCTGCACCTATTTTCTATGTTTCTATGTGCGCAATACTCCACAGATGTGGTCTCACCAGAGCCCTGTACAGCTGCAGAAGAACTCACAAGGTCCCCAGCAGATCCCAGGGGTCCCTGTGCGACCCTCAGCCCCACCAGGATAAACGACAGTGGGGTGCGAGGTTGGGGAGGGGGAGCGCGAGGTGGGGGAGAGGGGGGAACACCTCACCTCAGACTCAGTAGAAGCAGCCGGCTACTGTTCCTCCCGCAGCGAGCTCAGACAGTTTCTCAGGAGGAGAAGGTTGGCCTGGAGGAGGAGGAGGAGGAGGAGGAGGGGGGAACATACACACAACAATAGACATCAACTGGAGTTTTCACAACAACTTGTTATATATCCTGCAGGCAAAAAAAGGGCTGAATGGACTAGTTTTATCTTTGCAGATGGATGTTTCAATTCCCCTTTAAGACACACTCGTGAGGGCGAGAGTTCAAGGGCTCGGAGGGTGGGGGCGAGGGTTCGGAGGGCGAGGGTTCGGAGGGCTCCCCCTGGTGTCTACCTTGGCGTGTTTCAGCTCCAGCTCCGTCATCTCGATCATGTTTTTACGGAAGGCAGACACTCTGCGGACTTTGAAGTCTGTGAGCTCTGCGTTAGAAAGAGAGGGGTGAGAGCGAGCCGTGTTTCTGTGGTGCCCCCCCTTGCTCCCACACTCAGCATCAGAGAGAATCAAAAATGCTGGAGAAACTCAGCGGGTGAGGCAGCATCTATGGAGCGAAGGAATTGGCGACGTTTCGGGTCGAGACCCGGAAGGGTCTCGACCCGAAACGTCGCCAATTCCTTCTCTCCATAGATGAAGAAGGGTCTCGACCCGAAACGTTGTCAAATCCTTCTCTCCATAGATGAAGAAGGGTCTCGACCCGAGATGTTTCGGGTTGAGACCCTTCTTCCGAAACGTGGCCTATTTCCTTCGCTCCATAGATGCTGCCTCACCCGCTGAGTTTCTCCAGCACTTTTGTCTACCTTCGATTTTCCAGCATCTGCAGTTCCTTCTCGAACATCAGACACCCGAGTTACGTGGGTTTTCCCCGGGCGCTCCGGTTTCCTCCCCACACCCCAAAGACATACAGCTTTGTCGGTTAGACACAAAATGCTGGAGTAACTCAGCGGGTCAGGCAGCATCTCCGGAGAGAAGGAACGGGTGGCGTTTTCGGGCCAATTCGCCCATTCCTTCTCTCTGCATAGATGCTGCCTGACCCGCTGAGTTACTCCAGCATTTTGTGTCTACCTTCGATTTTACCAGCACCTGCAGTTCTTTGACACTGCGGGTTTGTAGGTTAATTGGCTTTGCTGTAATTGTAAATTGTCCCTAGTGTGTGTCGGATAGTGGGACTCATAGAGAGTGATACAGTGTGGAAACAGGCCCTTCGGCCCAACATGCCCACACCGGCCAACATGTCCCAGCTACACTAGTCCCACCTGCCTGTGTTTGGCCCTTATCCCTCCAAGGTCATAGTCTCTGAATTAAAGGGCGTTCTTTTAAAAAGGAGGTGAGGAGGAACTTCTTTAATTCTTAAGGGGTTGGACAGGCTAGATGCAGGAAGATTGCTCCCGATGTTGGGGAAGTCCAGGACAAGGGGTCACAGCTTAAGGATAAGGGGGAAATCCTTTAAAACCGAGATGAGAAGAACTTTTTTCACACAGAGAGTGGTGAATCTCTGGAACTCCCTGCCACAGAGGGTAGTAGGGGCCAGTTCATTGGCTATATTTAAGAGGGAGTTAGATGTGGCCCTTGTGGCTAAGGGGATCAGAGGGTATGGAGAGAAGGCAGGTACAGGATACTGAGTTGGATGATCAGCCATGATCATATCGAATGACGGTGCAGGCTCGAAGGGCCGAATGGCCTCTACTCCTGCACCTAATTTCTATGTTTCTATGTTTCTTTAGTGAATCTGTGGAACTCATTGCCACAGACGGCTGTGGAGGCCACAAGTCAGTGGATATTTTTATGGCAGAGATAGACAGATTCTTGTTTAGAACGGGTGTCAAGGGGTTATGGGGAGAAGGCAGGAGAATGGGGTTAGGAGGCAGAGATAGATCAGCCGTGATAGAATGGCAGAGTGCACTCGATGGGCCGAATGGCCTAATTCTACTCCCTACAACTTGTGAACATTTGTGACCTCAATGAGGGAGGGGAGGTGAGAAGGATGGAGAATGGGGAACTGGCGCGGGGGAGATCGCTGTGGGGGGGGGGGGGGGGCAAAGGGGGAGTTGGCATGCTTTGTGCCGTTGTCAGTGCTGCTATTTAGAAACTAGGTGCAGGAGGAGACCATTCGGCCCCTTCGAGCCAGCACCGCCATTCATTGTGATCATGGCTGATCGTCCCCTATCAATAACCCGTGCCTGCCTTCTCCCCATATCCCTTGACTCCACTAGCCCCTAGAGCTCTATCTAACTCTCTCTTAAATCCATCCAGTGACTTGGCCTCCATTGCCCTCTGTGGCAGGGAATTCCACAAATTCACAACTCTCTGGGTGAAAAAGTTTTTTTCTCACCTCAGTCTTAAATGGCCTCCCCTTTATTCTAAGACTGTGGCCCCTGGTTCTGGACTCGCCCAACATTGGGAACATTTTTCCTGCATCTAGCTTGTCCAGTTATAATTTTATATGTTTCAATAAGATCCCCCCCTCATCCTTCTAAACTCCAGTGAATACAAGCCTAGTCTTTCCTCATATGACAGTCCCGCCATCCCAGGGATCAATCTCGTGAACCTACGCTGCACTGCCTCAATCACAAGGATGTCCTTCCTCAAATTAGACGACCAAACACTCCAGAGCGCCATACATAGAAACATAGAAAATAGGTGCAGGAGTAGAGGCCATTCGGCCCTTCGAGCCAGCACCGCCATTCGATATGATCATGACTGATCATCCAACTCAGTATCCCATCCCTGCCTTCTCTCCATACCCCTTGATCCCTTTAGCCACAAGGGCCACATCTAACTCCCTCTTAAATATAGCCAATGAACTGTGGCCTCAACTACCTTCTGTGGCAGAGAATTACACAGATTCACCACTCTCTGTGTAAAAAATGATTTTCTTATCTTGGTCCTAAAAGACTTCCCCCTTATCCTTAAACTGTGTGACCCCTAGTTCTGGACTTCCACAACATCGGGAATAATCATCCTGCATCTAGCCTGTCCAACCCCTTAGGAATTTTGTAAGTTTCTATAAGATCCCCCCTCAATCTTCTGAATTCTAGCGTGTACAACTGCAGAAGAAGTATACACTGGGTACGCAGGGAATAAATCTCACCTTGCCACACGTGACAATAACGTATTCTGCGGCGTTCAACATTCATACCTTGCTTGGCCGACTCAGACAGCTTCTCGAACCTCTGGCAGGCCAGCTGCTGGCCGGTTTCGGCCTGCTTCACCTCCTTGTTCTTCATGCGGGCCCGGTCCAGGGCTTTGTTTGAGTTCTCGTAGTCGGACAGGGAGCGGGCGCGTCGGTACAGGAGGTCCTACACAGGGACAGGCAGCACAAACTCACACAGTTTAGTTCATGGTAGATAGTTGCTCAGCACTGCTGCTCCCTGGTTGTACTGGGATGATTCAGTTGCCTGATAACATCCTACCACAACCAGAGAGCGGTCCTGAACTACTATCTACCTCTTTGGTGACTATCCTTGATCGGACTTTGCTGGCTTTACCTTGCACTAGTCCCCGTACAGTGTGTTAGTGTACGGGGTGATCGCTGGTCGGCGTGGACTCGATGGGCCGAAGGGCCCGTTTCCGTGCTGTATCTCGAACGATTCAGGAACAGTTTCTTCCCGGCTGTTATCAGGCAACTGAACCATTCTACCACAGCCAGAGAGCTGCCCTGAACTACTATCCACCACATTGCTTTCAAGAGAGAGCTAGATAGGGCTCTTAAAAATAGCGGAGTCAGGGGGTATGGGGAGAAGGCAGGAACGGGGTACTGATTGTGGATGGTACACAAAATTGCTGGGGAAACTCAGCGGGTGCAGCAGCATCTATGGAGCGAAGGAAATAGGCGACGTTTCGGGCCGAAACCCTTCTTCAGACTGTATCTGTATTCAGACTGTATTCAGGAGTCTGAAGAAGGGTTTCGGCCCGAAACGTTGCCTATTTCCTTCGCTCCATAGATGCTGCTGCACCCGCTGAGTTTCCCCAGCAATTTTGTGTACCTTCGATATTCCAGCATCTGCAGTTCCCTTTTGAATACTGATTGTGGATGATCAGCCATGATCACATTGAATGGCGGTGCTGGCTGGAAGGGCCGAATGGCCTCTACTCCTGCGTCTATTGTCTATTGGTGACCCTCGAGCTATCCTTGATCGGACTTTACTGGCTTTACCTTGCACTAAACGTTATTCCCTTTAATAATAATAATGGATGGGATTTATATGGCGCCTTTCTAATACTCAAGGCCCTTTATCCTGTATCTGTACACTGTGGACGGCTCGATTGTAATCATGTGTTGTCTTTCCGCTGACTGGTTAGCGAGCAACAAGTTTTTCACTGTACCTCGGTACACGGGACAATAGACAGTCACATGTACCGAGGTAAAATGAAAAGCTTTGTGTTGCGTGCTAACCAGTCAGCGGAAAGACAATACATGATTACAATCGAGCCGTCCACAGGGTACAGATACAGGATAAAGGGAATAACGTTTAGTGCAAGGTAAAGCCCTTGCTTTCCCTCTTTCTCCATCCCTCCCTACACTAGTTCTTGAGCTGTCTGTACGGAGTTTGCACGTTCTGCCCGTGGGTTTTCTCCGGGCGCTCCGGTTTCCTCCCACACTCCAAAGACGTGCGTGCGGGTTTGTAGCTTAATCAGCTTCGGTAAAGTTGTGAATTGTCCCCAGTGTGTCTGTGTGTGTAGGATAGTGTAAGTGTGCAGGAATCGCTGGTCGGCACGGACTCGATGGGCTGAAGGGCCCGTTTCCGCGCTGTATCTCTAAACTAAACTCTATCTATTACCTCAGACCCTCGAGTCCCGGCAACTGCTTGATCAGTGCGGGTGTCAGGGGTTATTGGGAGAAGGCAGGAGAATGGGGTTAAGAGGGAGAGATAGATAGAAACATAGAAACATAGAAATTAGGTGCAGGAGTAGGCCATTCGGCCCTTCGAGCCTGCACCGCCATTCAATATGATCATGGCTGATCATCCAACTCAGTATCCCGTACCTGCCTTCTCTCCATACCCCCTGATCCCCTTAGCCACAAGGGCCACATCTAACTCCCTCTTAAATATAGCCAATGAACTGTGGCCTCAACTACCCTCTGTGGCAGAGAGTTCCAGAGATTCACCACTCTCTGTGTGAAAAAAGTTCTTCTCATCTCGGTTTTAAAGGATTTCCCCCTTATCCTTAAGCTGTGACCCCTTGTCCTGGACTTCCCCAACATCGGGAGCAATCTTCCTGCATCTAGCCTGTCCAACCCCTTAAGAATTTTATAAGTTTCTATAAGATCCCCCCTCAATCTCCTAAATTCTAGAGAGTACAAACCAAGTCTATCCAGTCTTTCTTCATAAGACAGTCCTGACATCCCAGGAATCAGTCTGGTGAACCTTCTCTGTACTCCCTCTATGGCAATAATGTCCTTCCTCAGATTTGGAGACCAAAACTGTACGCAATACTCCAGGTGTGGTCTCACCAAGACCCTGTACAACTGCAGTAGAACGTCCCTGCTCCTATACTCAACCATGATCAGCCATGATTGAATGGCGGAGTAGACTCGATGGGCTGAACGGCCTAATTCTACTCCCATCACTGATGACCTAACATCCTCGTAAATCTTCACTGCACCCCTTTCCAGCTTGGACGTTGTGCCGTTCCCAGAGGCAGAGGGGGGGGGTTGAGGTGAGGCACACTCACCTTTGCTGCTTGAGAGTCTCTCATATAGTAACGTAACAAATCTGACAGCTTCAGGTCCTCGTCAGATGCCACCCGGCCCTCCAGCTTCTGCAGAAAGGAACCGCTTGCATTAACAGTTTACCCAGACACACGACGCATAGTACTGTAGGAGGGCAGAGATAGAGAGAGAGAGAGAGCGAGAGAGAGAAAGAGGTAGAGAGAGAGAGAGAGATAGATAGAGTGAGAGATAGAAATTGAGAGAGATAGAGAGAGAGACAGCTGCAAGAATGTGTAGCAATCAATAAAGGGCTATAGGTGTATTGCGAGTATAATAATAATAATAATGGATGGGATTTATATAGCGCCTTTCTAATACTCAAGGCGCTTTACATCGCATTATTCATTCACTCCTCAGTCACACTCGGTGGTGGTAAGCTACTTCTGTAGCCACAGCTGCCCTGGGGCAGACTGACGGAAGCGTGGCTGCCAATCTGCGCCTACGGCCCCTCCGACCACCACCAATCACTCACACACATTCACACACAGGCAAAGGTGGGTGAAGTGTCTTGCCCAAGGACACAACGACAGTATGCACTCCAAGCGGGATTCGAACCGGCTACCTTCCGGTTGCCAGCCGAACACTTAGCCCATTGTGCCATCTGTCGTCCCGAGTATATATATATATGTGTGTGTGTGTGTGTACAGGGGCATATCTATCCATGCACTGTATACTTATATTTATACATTTTAAATACGCATGTTATGTTTTATACTTTGGCAATATAACGATGTATTTCATCATGCCAACAATGTTTTTTTAATTGAATTGAATTGAGAGAGAGTGAGAGAGCTAGAGTGGGAGATAGATAGAGTGAGAGATAGAGACAGAGAGAGAGAGACAGAGAGAGAGAGAGAGACAGAGAGAGACAGAGAGAGAGAGAGAGACAGAGAGAGAGAGAGAGAGAGAGACAGAGAGAGAGACAGAGAGACAGAGACAGAGAGAGAGACAGAGAGAGAGAGAGAGAGAGAGAGAGAGAGGCGGGGAGAGAGAGAGAGACAGAGACAGAGAGAGAGAGACAGAGAGAGACAGAGTGAGAGAGAAAAGAGAGGCAGAGAGAGAGAGAGAGGGAGAGAGAGACAGAGAGAGAGAGACAGAGAGAGAGAGACAGAGAGAGACAGAGAGAGAGCATAGAACAGCAAGGGATGGATAGAATTGTAGGAAGGAACAGCAGACGCTGGTTTAAACCGAAGATGGACACAAAATGCTGGACTAACTCAGCGGGACAGGCAGCATCTCTGGAGAGAAGGAATGGGTGATGTTTCGGGTTCTTCAGACATCAATCCGAAACATCACCCATTCCCTCTCTCCAGAGATGCTGCCTGTCCCGCTGAGTTACTCCAGCACTTTGTGTCTATCTAAGGGATGGAGAGAATTCGCTTACCCGGAGTTTTTCAAAAAGTTCGGCAAGTTTGAGCAAGTTTCTGCAAAAAGAAATGTATACATGTGATGTTGACATCATATTCATAAGTGATAGGAGCAGAATTAGGGCCATTCGGCCCATCCAGTCCACTCCACCATTCAATCATGGCCGATCTATCTCTCCCTCCTAACCCCATTCTCCTGCCTTCTCCCCGTAACCCCTGACACCCGCACTAATCAACAATCTATCTATCTCTGCCTTAAAAAAACCCACTGACTTGTGGCCTCCACAGCCGTCTGTGGCAAAGAATCCCACAGATTCACCACCCTCTGGCTAAAGAAATTCTTCCTCATCTCCTTCCTAAAGGGACGTCCTTTAATTCTGAGGCTGTGAACCTCTGGTACTAGACTCTCCCACTAGTGGAAACATCCTCTCCACGTCCAGTCAATGTAGGCCTTGCATCCATTGCAGATTCTTAATCATGTACATGCCTTTATTAATAGTAGGCTAGATTATTGTAACGGTCTCCTTGCAGGTCTTCCAAAAAAAACTGTCAGGCAGCTACAGCTTGTTCAGAACGCTGTTGCTGGAGTTCTAACAAAGACCAAAAAATTTGAACACATTACACCAATTCTTAAATCCTTACATTGGCTCCCTGTATGTCAGAGAATTGATTTTAAAATCCTGCTGCTCACCTATAAATCACTACATGGTTTAGGGCCAAAGTATATCACTGACATGCTTCCACTATATAAGCCTTCTAGGATCTAAGATCTTCTGAAACCAATCTGCTAGTGATTCCCAGAGTAAATACAAAACATGGGAAAGCAGGATTTAGTTACTATGCAACAAATAGCTGGAATAAACTTCCTGAAGATTTAAGACTTGCCTCAACTTTGACCACTTTTAAAACAAGACTGAAAACTTTTATGTTTACTTTAGCTTTCAGCTCAATCTTAACTACATTGCACTTTTAACTTTTGCACTTTTTATAATGCATTTTTAATTTTGCTTTTCTTTTCTTTTAGTTCTTCTATTTTATTTCATTTTATTATTTCATTTATTGTATGACATGTTTTTATGTGAAGCACTTTGAGTCTGCCTCGTGTATGAAATGTGCTATATAAATAAAGTTGCCTTGCCTTGCCTTAATCTACACAGTGTTATTTCTTGGACTTCCACGTGCACTTTAGAGGCTGTTTTATTCTGTAATCTTTGCTGGTTTTGGTGAAGCCACAGAGGGGCGCTCCCTCTAGTCTACGCCGTCCCGTCACGCACCCGGTACAGAGGGGGGAAGGTCGGGGGGAATCTCCTTGTCCGTCTGCTGCTGGCCAAGATGGCCGTTCGCGGCTCCAGGCAGCGGGTAGTCGAGGGCAGCAGCGGAGTCGCCTTTTCAGGGCCTACGCCCGTGCGGGGATTCTGGAGGCCGACGTCGTGGAAGGTTCGACCAGCCCCGACGCAAGGTGCGATCGCCCGGCGCGGGGGAGCTGACATCCCTCCTCCCCCCGATGCGGGAGCGGATCGCCTCGACGCGGAGGGCCCGAACGCCGCCAGCGACGGGAGTCAAGATCGTCCCGAGGCCCACGACCGAGGAAGAACTAAGGGAAGGATTTGAACTTTATTTCGCCTTCCATCACTAGGGGTCACTGTGGTGGATGTCCATGTTAAAGTGTGTTTTTGAGTGATAGAAACATCTTATAAATTATAAAAGGACTGGACAAGCTAGATGCAGGGAAAATGTTTCCAATGTTGGGAGAGTCCAGAACCAGGGGCCACACACAGTCTTAGAATAAAGGGGAGAAACATAGACAATAGGTGCAGGAGTAGGCCATTCGGCCCTTCGAGCCCCCACCGCCATTCAATGTGATCATGGCTGATCATCCAACTCAGTATCCTGTACCTGCCTTCTCTCCATACCCCCTGATCCCATTAGCCACAAGGGCCACATCTAACTCCCTCTTAAATATAGCCAATAAACTGTGGCCTCAACTACCTTCAGTTCAAATTAAATTTAGAATATTTTGGAGGACCAAGAAACCAAGAACCTTCTGTGATCTAGAAGGAACTGCAGATGCTGGAAAATCGAAGGTACACAAAAAAGCTGGGGAAACTCAGTGGGTGCAGCAGCATCTATGTGTGTGAATGTGTGTGAGTGATTGGTGGTGGTCGGAGGGGCCGTAGGCGCAGATTGGCAGCCACGCTTCCGTCAGTCTGCCCCAGGGCAGCGGTGGCTACAGAAGTAGCTTACCACCACCGAGTGTGACTGAGGAGTGAATGAATAATGCGATGTAAAGCGCCTTGAGCATTAGAAAGGCGCTATATAAATCCCATCCATTATTATTATTATTATGGAGCTAAGGAAATAGGCAACGTTTCGGGCTTGAAGGGGAATTGCTTGCAATACCACCACTGCCTCAGGGTGGCACCGCCGAGCAGAGCTCCACAGTGGAGCAGAGACCGCTCCCTCCGTAACTCCCTGGTCAATTCTGTCGTGGTTAGAGTGTGGGAGGAAACCGGAGCACCCGGAGAAAACCCACGCAGGTCATGGGGAGAACGTGCAAACTCCGTACAGACAGCGCCCGTAGTCAGGTTGGAACCCGGGCCTCTGGCGCTGTGAGGCAGCAGCTCTACCGCGAGTTGCGGCACGTGAAGCTCCCAGTGTAGCGGGAAAAAGACCCACACCTCAACCGTTTTAGAACGGAGACGAGGAAACACTTCTTCTCACACAGAGTGGTGAGTCTGTGGAATTCTCTGCCTCAGAGGGCGGTGGAGGCCGGTTCTCTGGATGCTTTCAAGAGAGAGCTAGATAGGGCTGTTAAAGAAAGCGGAGTCAGGGGAGAAGGCAGGAACGGGGCACTGATTGGGGATGATCAGCCATGATCACATTGAATGGTGGTGCTGGATCGAAGGGCCGAATGGCCTCTACTCCTACACCTATTGTCTATAACCCAATTGCCTTAACCCAGAGCAGCAAGGACCTATCCCCCCCCCCCCCCCCACCCACCCCCCAGACGCCCATCTCCGCACGTGATCGCAGTGGACATTCCTTACTTGCTGAGAGGGCTAGTATCCAGGGATCCCAGACTGGACAAGGCGGACGAGATTGGAATGAAATCTTCAGCAACGTCTGTGGAGACAGAGGCAGCCTGTCAGACTGGTTTAGTTTAGAGAAACAGCACAACACAGACCCTTCGGCCCATCGCGTCTGCACCGTCCACCGACCACTGTAACGTCCAGGGTCAGGAGCAGCTGCTTCCCCACAGTCAATAGGCTGTCAAACAGAACCATTATACTCTGAACTACATAGACTACATTGTTATTATTGCACTGTTATTGTTTGTCTGTTTTTTATGTGTCCATATGTGTAACCATGTGTAATCCATTTCATAGCAAAAGGATTTGAGTCTAGGAGCAGGGAGGTTCTACTGCAGTTGTACAGGGTCTTGGTGAGACCACACCTGGAGTATTGCGTACAGTTTTGGTCTCCTAATCTGAGGAAGGACATTATTGCCATAGAGGGAGTACAGAGAAGGTTCACCAGACTGATTCCTGGGATGTCAGGACTGTCTTATGAAGAAAGACTGGATGGACTTGGTTTATACTCTCTAGAATTTAGGAGATTGAGAGGGGATCTTATAGAAACTTACAAAATTCTTAAGGGGTTGGACAGGCTAGATGCAGGAAGATTGCTCCCGATGTTGGGGAAGTCCAGGACAAGGGGTCACAGCTTAAGGATAAGGGGGAAATCCTTTAAAACCGAGATGAGAAGAACTTTTTTCACACAGAGAGTGGTGAATCTCTGGAACTCCCTGCCACAGAGGGCAGTCCAGGCCAGTTCATTGGCTATATTTAAGAGGGAGTTAGATGTGGCCCTTGTGGCTAAGGGGATCAGAGGGTATGGAGAGAAGGCAGGTACGGGATACTGAGTTGGATGATCAGCCATGATCATATTGAATGGTGGTGCAGGCTCGAAGGGCCGAATGGCCTACTCCTGCACCTAATTTCTATGTTTCTACCTATACGTGTACGTGTGTGTGCATGTATACGTGTGTGCACATGTATATGTGTACGTGTGTGTGCATGTATGTATATGTGTACGTATGGTGTGTGTGGGTACGTGTGTGTACATATATGTATGTGTGTGCATGTGTGCGCATGTGTACGTATACATGTATGTACATGAATATGTGTACGTGTGTGCATGTGTACATGTATGTATATGTGTGCGCATGTATACGTGTGTGCGTATACATGTATGTACATGAATATGTGTACGTGTGTGCATGTGTACATGTATGTATATGTGTGCGCATGTATACGTGTGTGCGTATACATGTATGTACATGAATATGTGTACGTGTGTGTGCATGTGTACATGTATGTATATGTGTGCGCATGTGTACGTATACGTGTATGTACATGAATATGTGTACGTGTGTGTACATGTATGTATATGTGTGTGCATGTGTACGTGTGTGTGTATACGTGTATGTACATGTATATGTGTACATGTGTGTGCATGTGTGTGTTCACACACTGCATGTGTAAGAAGGAACAGCAGACGCTGGTTTAAACCATAGATAAAAACAAAATGCTGGAGTAACTCAGCGGGACAGGTAGCATCTCTGGAGAGAAGCAATGTGTGACGTTTCGGGTCGAGACCCTTCCTCAGACCGAGTCACCCATTCGAGGTTGAAGGAGGGTCTCGGCCCGAAACGTCACCCGTTCCTTCTCTCCAGAGATGCTGCCTGTCCGTGCTGAGTTGTGTCTGACCTTGGAGCCAAGCTGGACGAACTGAACAGCCAGAGGCACGGTGGGAACTTACTTTTGTGCGATCGAGTCTTGCGGTCTGCTTTCATCGTGGCATCCTTCACCCTGTTGTGATACTCGATCAGAAAAGTCCTCTCGTGCTCAAAGAATTCGTCCACTTCCTACAGTGGATAGGTGTCACGGGGCAGGAGGCAAGAGCCAAGAGTCAAACCAGTCAATAGTGTTTGATTTAGACAATAGACAATAGGTGCAGGAGTAGAGGCCATTTGGCCCTTCGAGCCAGCACCGCCATTCAATGTGATCATAGAAACATAGAAATTAGGTGCAGGAGTAGGCCATTCGGCCCTTCGAGCCTGCACCGCCATTCAATATGATCATGGCTGATCATCCAACTCAGTATCCCGTACCTGCCTTCTCTCCATACCCTCTGATCCCCTTAGCCACAAGGGCCACATCTAACTCCCTCTTAAATATAGCCAATGAACTGGCCTCGACTACCCTCTGTGGCAGAGAGTTCCAGAGATTCACCACTCTCTGTGTGAAAAAAGTTCTTCTCATCTCGGTTTTAAAGGATTTCCCCCTTATCCTTACGCTGTGACCCCTTGTCCTGGACTTCCCCAACATCGGGAGCAATCTTCCTGCATCTAGCCTGTCCAACCCCTTAAGAATGGCTGATCATCCCCAATCAATACCCCGTTCCTGCCTTCTCCACATATCCCCTGACTCCACTATCTTTAAGAGCCCTATCTAAATTTAATTTAGTTTAGAGATACAGCGCGGAAACAGGCCCTTCGGCCCATGCCGACCAGCGATCGCCGCTCACCAAAACCATCATAAGGTCATTAGGAATAATGGAGTCAGGGGATATGGGGAGAAGGCAGGAACGGGGTACTGATTGTGGACGTTCATCCATGATCACAGTGAATGGCAGTGCTGGCTCAAAGGGCCGAATGGCCTACTCCTGCACCTATTGTCTATTGAATTGGAGTAAATTTAGGCCATTCGGCCCATCAGGTCTACTCCGCCATTCAATCATGGCTGATCTACAGTACCTCTCCCTCCCAACCCCATTCTCCTGCCTTCTCCCCATGACCCCTGACACCCACACGGATCAAGAATCTGTCAATCTCCGCCTTAAAAATACCCACTGACTTGTGGCCTCCACCGCCGTCTGTGGCAAAGAAGTCCACAGATTCACCACCCTCTGACTAAATAAATTCCTCCTCATCTCTTTCCTAAAGGAACGTCCTTTAATTCTGAGGCTGTGCCCTCTGGTCCTAGACTCTCCCACTGGTGGAAACATCCTCTCCACATCCACTCTATCCAGGCCTTTTTACTATTCTGTACGTTTCAATGAGGCCCCCCCTCATCCTTCTAAACTCCAGCGAGTGCAGGCCCAGTGCCGACAAACGTTCATCGTAGGTTAACCCACTCATTTAAGGTTTAATTTAACCATCATAGGTTAAATTACGCATTCCCAAAATCATTCGTCTAAATCTCCTCTGGACCCTGAAGAAGCCAGCACATCCTTCCTCAGATACGTTGCCCGATCACAGCTCCACTCAAGACTGTTTCCATGCTGTGTCTCTAAAGCCTAAAGTAAGATGCCCCCCCGAAACCAAAGGTCTGCAAGGTGCCCCCCGAAACCAGAGACTGCAAGGTGACTTGGATAGGCTGGGTGAGTGGGCAAATGCATGGCAGATGCAGTATAATGTGGATAAATGTGAGGTTATCCATTTTGGTGGCAAAAACAGGAAAGCAGACTATTATCTAAATGGTGGCCGACTAGGAAAAGGGGAGATGCAGCGAGACCTGGGTGTCATGGTACACCAGTCATTGAAAGTGGGCATGCAGGTGCAGCAGGCAGTGAAGAAAGCGAATGGTATGTTAGCTTTCATAGCAAAAGGATTTGAGTATAGGAGCAGGGAGGTTCTACTGCAGTTGTACAGGGTCTTGGTGAGACCACACCTGGAGTATTGCGTACAGTTTTGGTCTCCTAATCTGAGGAAGGACATTATTGCCATAGAGGGAGTGCAGAGAAGGTTCACCAGACTGATTCCTGGGATGTCAGGACTGTCTTATGAAGAAAGACTGGATAGACTTGGTTTATACTCTCTAGAATTTAGGAGATTGAGAGGGGATCTTATAGAAACTTACAAAATTCTTAAGGGGTTGGACAGGCTAGATGCAGGAAGATTGCTCCCGATGTTGGGGAAGTCCAGGACAAGGGGTCACAGCTTAAGGATAAGGGGGAAATCCTTTAAAACCGAGATGAGAAGAACTTTTTTCACACAGAGAGTGGTGAATCTCTGGAACTCCCTGCCACAGAGGGTAGTCGAGGCCAGTTCATTGGCTATATTTAAGAGGGAGTTAGATGTGGCCCTTGTGGCTAAGGGGATCAGAGGGTATGGAGAGAAGGCAGGTACGGGATACTGAGTTGGATGATCAGCCATGATCATATTGAATGGCGGTGCAGGCTCGAAGGGCCGAATGGCCTACTCCTGCACCTAATTTCTATGTTTCTATGAAACAACGCCTGGAGGATCTGCCAGGCTGAGCACAGCAGATGAGCAGAGCCTGACTTTACGGAGTCCAACAAGTCATAGCGTTACCTTAATCCCAGAGATGCCAGTGATCAACGCCTCGTCCGCACTCTTCACAATATTCTTCAGAAACCCCCCCAGGATCTCCTTCTTGTTCTTCCCCCGCACACTCAGCTGTCGAGAGAAAACGACACTCACTTTTGCTCCAAAGAGAGACACAAAAAAAGCTGGACAAAAATGCTGGAGTAACTCAGCGGGTGAGGCAGCGTCTATGGAGCCAAGGAATGGGTGACAGACGCTTCCTCACCCGCTGAGTTTCTCCAGCGTTTTTGTCCACCTTCGATTGTTCCAGCATGTGCAGTTCCTTCTTAAACACTGAATCTGGAGGTGTGCGTGCGTTTTCACACTTCTATACCGATGGGAGAGGGGAGAAGAGGGAGTGACCGGGGGGTGAGACTGGTCCTTAATTATGCTGCTGGCCTTGCCGAGGTCCTGCCTTCTCCCCGTAACCCCTCACACATGTACTAATCAAGAATCTATCCATCTCTGCTGTAAAAATATCCGTAGGCTTGGCCTCCACAGCCGTCTGTGGCGATGAATTCCACAGGAATGGGTGACATTTTGGATCGGGACCCTTCTTCACTCAGTCTCATTGTCTGTAATCCATTTTCACCCAGCCCACTTTAACTCAAATGTGGACAGGGATGGGAGATTGCAACCTTCACCTGGTCCGCCCTGTTTCGACTAATGCAATCAACTCGACGTGCACAAACGGAAGATCAAATAGAACAAGAAAGAAATGTGGACAAAAATGCTGGAGAAACTCAGCGGGTGAGGCAGCATCTATGGAGAGAAGGAATAGGTGACGTTTCGGGTCGACCCTTCTGTAGTGGCCATTTGGCTTGTTTTGTGTGACCTTGATGATGGCATGTGTCTTTAAATTTTATACTGCCCGTTATATTGTGGGTGGGATTTGTGACGTATTTTAGGGCATGTTTGCAGCTATGTTTCTTGCGCAGAAGCTTAGTTTTTAGTTACGTTTGGGACCAGCATGGGGAAGGTTTACCCTTTAACCATGCGAAGTGTGGCACAAGGAGTTTTCTAACCTTTAAAGCCGTAAGCTGGAGTTCGATGAAGACTATAGTCTACGAGTCGGAAGAAGTTTGGATGTACCTTATTGTTTTTCATCAACAATAAAGAATTTATGAATCAAAAGGACTGTGTTTTGAAGATTTATCTGTGAAGAAGCTCTGAAGGTGAGCTTGCATGCGTACAAAGACGTTCCCCTTTACTTAGCGGCAAGAGGGAGTAATCTCTAGAACGATATCAAAATCTGGGGAGAAGGCAGGAACGGGGTACTGATTGGGGATGATCAGCCACGATCACATTGAATGGCGGTGCTGGCTCGAAGAAGCCGAATGGCCTACTCCTGCACCTATTGACATCAGTCTGAAGAAGGGTCTCGACCCGAAATGTTGCCCATTCGTTCTCTCCAGAGATTCTATAGATGTGGCCCTTGTGGCCTGCTAAAACACGTCAGGCGGCATGGTGGCGCAGCGGGTAGAGCTGCTGCCTCACAGCGCCAGAGACCCGGGTTCCATCCTGACTACGGGTGCTGCCTGTACATTCTCCCACAACTCTCTGTGAGAAAAAGTGTTTCCTCGTCTCCGCTGTAAATGGCTTACCCCTTATTCTTAAACTGTGTGTGTGGCCCCCGGCTGAGCCTGCCCCCCCCCACCACCACCGGCCACCAGGAGGTGCCAGACTTACATCCTGATCGTACTCCAGAAAGACGTAGAAGTTGTGGTCCTTCCTCAGGACAGGGTGGGCAGCCAACCGCTGCAGGAAAACCTCGTGCATGGCCACCGTCTTCTTGAAGATAGCCAGGTACTCGCTGTGGGGACAAGGACAGGTCATCAGTGGCTGGGCACTGGTCAACACAGCCGCATGTACCTCTCCACCCCCCCCCCCCCCCGACGTTGCTGCCTCACAGCGCCAGAGACCCGGGTTGCATCCTGACCAACTTGGCTGTGTCTCTGTTTCGCAGTCTGATGAAGCCCCATAGCAGAAGCGTCCACGTGGCGGGGCTGGAAACTGGAAGTATCCCGAGCTAATCCTGCTACCACCATCATAGAAACATAGAAAACAGGTGCAGGAGTAGGCCATTCGGCCCTTCGAGCCTGCACCGCCATTCAATATGATCATGGCTGATCATCCAACTCAGTATCCTGTACCTGCCTTCTCTCCATACCTTGTCCATAACTTGTCAGTTTCTTTGTTGAACTAAATTAAGGCGCCTGTTGCAATCAAAAGCGCTTGAACAATTGGTTGGGTCCCTTTAGCCACATCTAACTCCCTCTTAAATATAGCCAATGAACTGTGGCCTCAACTACCTTCTGTGGCAGAAAATTTCGAGAGATTCACCACTCTCTGTGTGTGAAAAAAGTTTTCCTCAATTCGGTCCTAAAAGACTTCCCTCTTATCCTTAAACTGTGACCCTTAGTTCTGGACTTCCCCAACATCGGGAACAATCTTCCTGCATCTAGCCTGTCCAACCCCTTAAGAATTTTGTACGTTTCTATAAGATCCCCCCCCTCAATCTTCTAAATTCTAGCGAGTACAAGCCGAGTCTATCCAGTCTTTCTTCATATGAAAAAGTCCTGACATCCCAGGAATCAGTCTGGTGAACCTTCTCTGTACTCCCTCTATGGCAAGAATGTCATCTACTGCGACAAGTGATGGCCTCCCACTGATGGTCGCCGGAAGCTTGCGTCCTTTTCAGGACGGACGATGGCAGCATTTGTAACAAGATGGACACGAAAAGAAGAAGAGTCTGATGAAGAATCCCAGACCTGAAATGTTAATGGTTTCTGTCTCCACAGATGCTGCCTGACCTCCTGGGTCTTTCCAGCATTTCCTCTTTTTATCTCAGATCTCCAGTGTATGTAATATTTTTGTTTTAGAGCCACAGAGAGATACAGCATTATTAGAGTCATAGAATTAAACAGGCCCTTCGGCCCAAATTGCCCATGCCGACCAATATGCCCCATCTACACTAATAATAATAATAATGGATGGGATTTATATAGCGCCTTTCTAATACTCAAGGCGCTTTACATCGCATTATTCATTCACTGCTCAGTCACACTCGGTGGTGGTAAGCTACTTCTGTAGCCACAGCTGCCCTGGGGCAGACTGACGGAAGCGTGGCTGCCAATCTGCGCCTACGGCCCCTCCGACCACCACCAATCACTCACACACATTCACACACAGGCAAAGGTGGGTGAAGTGTCTTGCCCAAGGACACAACGACAGTATGACACTAGTCCCACCTGCCCATGTTTGGCCCATATCCCTCTAAACCTGTCCTATCTATGTACCTATAGAAACATAGAAATTAGGTGCAGGAGTAGGCCATTCGGCCCTTCGAGCCTGCACCGCCATTCAATATGATCATGGCTGATCATCCAACTCAGTATCCCGTACCTGCCTTCTCTCCATACCCTCTGATCCCCTTAGCCACAAGGGCCACATCTAACTCCCTCTTAAATATAGCCAATGAACTGGCCTCGACTACCCTCTGTGGCAGGGAGTTCCTGAGATTCACCACTCTCTGTGTGAAAAAAGTTCTTCTCATCTCGGTTTTAAAGGATTTCCCCCTTATCCTTATGCTGTGACCCCTTGTCCTGGACTTCCCCAACATCGGGAGCAATCTTCCTGCATCTAGCCTGTCCAACCCCTTAAGAATTTTGTAAGTTTCTATAAGATCCCCTCTCAATCTCCTAAATTCTAGAGAGTATAAACCAAGTCTATCCAGTCTTTCTTCATAAGACAGTCCTGACATCCCAGGAATCAGTCTGGTGAACCTTCTCTGCACTCCCTCTATGGCAATAATGTCCTTCCTCAGATTTGGAAGCGTATTTGCAAGCGTATTTTAAATGTTGCTGTTATCGTCCCTGCCTCTGGGACATCGTCCCATACACCCACTGTCCTCTGTGTGAGAAAGTTCACTCCCTCATTCCCAAGGGTTTGTAGGTAAATTGGCTTCAGTAGAAATTGTAAAATTGTCCCCAGGTGTGTAGCACAGTGCTAGCATACGGGGTGGACAAAAATGCTGGAGAAACTCAGCGGGCGAGGCAGCATCTATGGAGAGAAGGAATAGGCGACGTTTCGGGTCGAGACCCGGAAGGGTCTCGACCCGAAACGTCGCCTATTCCTTCTCTCCATAGATGCACCTATTCCTTCTCTCAGATTCAGATTCAGATTCAACTTTGATTGTCATTGTCAGTGTACAGTACAGAGACAACGAAGGAATAGGTGACGTTTCGGGTCGAGACCCTTCTTCAGACTGATGTGGGAAGAAAGGAAGAGGCGGAGACAGTGGGCTGTGGGAGAGCTGGGAAGGGGAAGGGAAGGAGGGAGAAAGCGGGGACTACCTGAAATTGGAGAAGTCAATGTTCATACCGCTGGGGTGTAAACTGCCCAAGCGAAATATGAGGTGCTGCTCCTCCAATGTGCGGTGGGACTCACTCTGGCCATGGATACGGGGCGATCACTGGTTGGCATGGACTCGGTGGGCCGAAGGGCCTGTTTCCGTGCTTTCGCTAGATACGGTCACAGAGTGGAAACAGGCCAACCTGCCCACACCGGCCAACATGCCCGAGCGACACTAGTCCCACCTGTGTGCGTTTGGCCCGTATCCCTCCAAACCTGTCCTGCCCTCGTTTTGGTGGCTGTCACACCACCACCCCGACCAATTCCCGCGTCATCTAACACACCTGTTCAACCTGAGCTTGCGTCTACAGAAGGTCCCAAGGCTGTGGAAAACATCTTGCCTGGTACCTGTCCCAAAGAAGACCCATCCCACTCACCACAATGACTACAGACCAGTAGAGCTCACCTCACACATTATGAAGACATTTGAGAGACTTGTCCTCTTCTACATCAGGACTAGTGTGTCAACTCAAATGGATCCTTTACAGTTTGCATATCAGCCTAACGTCAGTGTCGATGATGCCCTCATTTACATGCTGCAGAGGGCGTACACACATTTGGACACTACTGATGCATCTGTAAGGATTACATTTTTTGACTTCTCAAGCGCCTTTAACACAATTCAGCCCCGACTGCTAGGGGAGAAGATGGAGAAGATGAAAGTGGATCCATCACTGGTACTGTGGTGTTTGGATTACCTTTCCCTCAGACCAACTGGTCCAAAACGCAGCCGCCCGACTCATCACCCACACCAAATCCTGGCATCACATCACTCCAGTCAAACAACTTCACTGGCTTCCCATCTCCCACCGGATCACCTACAAAATCCTGGTCCTCACCTACAAAGCCCTCCACCATCTGCCCCCCCCCCCATATCTCACTGACCTCCTCTCCCCCTACCAACCCTCACGGTCCCTCAGATCCACATCAGCCGGTCTCCTCTCCATCCACAAGTCCAACCTCCGCAGTTTTGGGGACAGAGCCTTCTCCAGGGCAGCTCCCAGGCTCTGGAACTCCCTCCCCCAACTTGACCGCAATTCCGTGTCCCTCACCATCTTCCAGTCCCGCCTCAAGACCCATCTCTTCACCTCTGCCTATCCTTAGCCCCACGTCCCCCTCCCTTTTCATCTGTGCATTAATTGCCTCATATTGTGTTTTGTATTGAATTCTGTCTTTACTTTGTGTACTAGTCATGTCTCTACTATTTATTTCATTCCGCTTACATGTTTTTCCTCTACATGCTCAATCTTTGTAAGGTGTCCTTGAGACTCTTGAAAGGCGCCCATAAATAAAATGTATTATTATTATTATTATTATTACGTGCGCCTACAGAACAATGTCTCAAGCACCATCTTGAGCAGCACAGGGGCTCCACAAGGAACTGTGCTGGCTCCATTCCTGTTTACCATCTACACTGCGGATCTCCAATATAACACCAACAGCTGCTTTTTGCAGACATTTTCGGATGACACAGCTGTTGTCGGCCTCATCGAAGGGGGCAATGAGGAGGAGTATAGAGACATAATAAGCAATTTTGTGGAGTGGAGTGCACACAATAACCTCCATCTTAACACCACAAAAACCAAGGAGATAGTTGTGGACTTCAGGAGGGGGAGGAGGAGGACTCAACCAACACCAATGACCATTAAGGGCACTGAGGTGGAGGTGGTCGCTAATCACAGGTACCTTGGGGTGCAGCTTGACAGTGAGCTGGACTGGAAGGGTCATATGGAGGCGGTGTACAGGAAGGGACAAAGTCGACTGTATTTTTTAAGGAGGCTGAGGTCATTTAACATCTGCCAACCCCTGCTGTGCAGTGTCTACCATTCAGTGGTGGCCAGTGCTCTGTTTTTCTGCTGTGGCCTGTTGGGGAGATGGCGCCCGCATAGCGGACAAAAACAGACTGGACAAGCTGATCAGGAAGGGCCGGCTCAGTGGTCGGGGCTGAGCAACGAACGGTCCAGCAGGTGGCAGAGGCCAGAACTCTGAACAAACTGGGTTCAATAATGACCAACCCCACTCACCCACTCCACGCCCTGAAGGTGATCAAGAGCAGCACCTTCAGTCAGAGACTGATTGCACCAATGTGCAAAACTGAGAGACATAGGAAGTCTTGTATACCAGTTGCTATAAGGTTATATAGCATCTGCTGACAACGAGGGAGGGATCTGCTGACAACGTTCTACCGCTGCACCACAGAGAGCATACTAACGTATGGCATCTCAGTTTGGTATCTCAGCTGCACGGAGGTGGAGAGGAGAGCTCTTCAGCGCGTCGTCAACAGAGCGCAGCGGATCATCGGGACAGAGCTACCAGCCTTGGAGGGCATCTACCACACGCGCGCGGTGCCTCAGGAAGGCCCTCAGCATCCATAAGGACTCATCACACCCCTGCCACGGTCTGTTTCAACTACTTCCCTCCGGCAGACGTTACAAGGCCTTCTACGCCCAAACCTCCAGACTGAGGAACAGTTTTATCCCAAGAGCTATAGCGGCTCTGAACCGGCCCTAATGAGTGCCCCCCCACTCACCCCCTTTGGACAGTCTCCCTCAGATGGTCACGTCAATCAATTCAGCTTGCTTATTTATGTATTGTATTTATTTACCTTTCTTGTACATCAGTGGAGCTGCACACTAAATCTCGTTGCACTGACGTGCAATGACAATAAAAGATATTATTATTATTATTATTATTATATAATGCGCATAAATAACTGCACTTTTTTTCATTCATTGTATTTTAACTTGTATTTTAACTTGTTAAGTATGGAAGCTATTTGAGGAAATGTGTGGTGTTGTGTCTGTCTTGAAGTTGTCGTGGCATTGTAATTTCCTGTAAAGGATTATTAAAGGTATAATCAATCAATCAATCTGTCGTTGTCCCCCCCCATCCTCGCGCCCCCCCCCCCCCCCCCCACCCCAGCTTACGACTCCAGCTCCTGCTTCATTTTGGCGAACTCCTCGCGGGTCATGGATCCGTCTCCCTCGCCGAGTTTCTGCAGCTTCTCCCTTGAAGCGTCGAAGTTGGGCTTGGGGGGCGCGGGCGGGATCTGCGGAGAGGGGGGAAAAGAGCACAGGCGTTCCGGCGGCGTGAAGGGCAATCCCGGCCTCCTCCGGGTACGGGGACAACATTTCATACGGTCAATAAGCCATAGAAGCAGAATCAGGCCATTCGGCCCATCAGGTCCTACTCCGCCATTCAATCATGGCTGATCTATCTATCTCTCCCTCTTAACCCCATTCTCCTGCCTTCTCCACACAACCATGCATTAGGGTTAGGGTTACAAGACACTTGTTAGGAGCGGTGCAGAGGGGAGTTTCACCCTGTGTGTCTGACCCCAGGGGGAGTGTGAGAGGGGACGGTGCGGGGGGGGGGGGGGGGTTCGCCCAGTGCCGTCCCTCCCTGGGGCAAGTTATAGACAATAGACAATAGGTGGAGGAGTAGAGGCCATTTGGCCCTTCGATCCAGCACCGCCATTCAATGTGATGGCTGATCATCCCCAATCAGTACCCCGTTCCTGCTTTCTCCCCATATCCCCTGACTCCGCTATCTTTAAGAGCCCTATCTAGCTCATCTAGCTCTCTCTTGAAAGCATCCAGAGAACCTGCCTCCACCGCCCTCTGAGGCAGAGAATTCCACAGACTCACCACTCTCTGTGAGAAAAAGTGTTTCCTCGTCTCCGTTCTAAATGGCTTACTCCTTATTCTTAAACTGTGTGTGTGTGTGGCCCCTGGTTCTGGGCTCCCCCAACATCGGGAACATGTTTCCTGCCTCTAGCGTGTCCAAGCCCTTAACAATCTTTGTTGTACCGGAGCTGGCGTCCACGCGGCAGGCACCCAGTCCACTCCCGGCCGCAAGCACTCACTATGATCCCGGCGTAATCCTCATTCTCCAGATAGGCGTCGTGGAGCCAAATAAACTCTTCGTGCTGCCGCACCACCGAGAACTCCGGCTGCTTGAAGTAGGCGAGGTTGGTCTGAAAGGGAGAGAGGCGACGGAATAAAGAGCAGCGTTCCGACCACAACCCTGTAAACGGCCGCAACAAGTGGATCGCATGGCCAGCGCACGTCGCGCAGTGGCGGGTAGAGTTGCTGCCTCACAGCGCCAGAGACACGGGTTCGATCCTGACCACGGGCGCTGTCTGTACGGAGTTTGTACATTCTCCCCGTGACCTGCGTGGGTTTTCCCCGAGTTTAGGCCTGGCCCTGCTGGTACTTTGAGGTGAGTTTAAACGTTAGAAGTGCTGGAGGAACTCAGCGGGCCAGGCAGCATCTCTGGAGAACATGGACACAGACAATAGACAATAGACAATAGGTGCAGGAGTAGGCCATTTGGCCCTTCGAGCCAGCACCGCCATTCAATGTGATCATGGCTGATCATCTCCAATCAGAATCCCTTTCCTGCCTTCTCCCCATATCCCCTGACTGCTATTTTTAAGAGCCCTATCTAGCTCTCTCTTGAAAGCATCCAGAGAACCGACCTCCACCGCCCTCTGAGGCAAAGAATTCCACAGACTCACCACTCTCTGTGAGAAAAAGTGTTTCCTCATTTCTGCAGTTGCTTCTTAAACACATCGGGAACATGTTTCCTGCCTCTAGTGTTTCCAAGCCCTTAACAATCTTATATGTTTCAATGAGATCTCCTCTCATCCTTCTAAACTCCAGAGTGTACAAGCCCAGCCGCTCCATTCTCTCAGCATATGACAGTCCCGCCATCCCGGGAATTAACCTTGTAAACCTACGCTGCACGCCCTGCACTTAAAGCAGAGATTGATCGGTTCTTGATTAGTGAGGCAGAGAATTCCACAGATCTTCGTTTTTTCTCCCACACTCCAAAGACGTACAGGCTTGTAGGCTAACTGGCTATAATATTGTAAATTGTCCCTAGTGTGTGTACGATAGTGCTAGTGTGCGGGGATCGCTGGTCGGCGCGGACTCGGTGGGCCGAAGGGCCTGTTTCCGCGCTGTTACCTCTAAACTAAACTAAGCCAGCCAAGATGAACGTGTCACAGGAGGGGCAACACAGACTCCAGCAGCCGTTCCACCCCTCCATTCCCCACTCCCCCCCCCGTACCTTGGTGTGCACGGTGAACTTCACTTTGTCCCTCTCACTGACGGCGTCCGAGATCTCAACCTGGAGAGACGAGTCTGACTGCAGGTCCACTGACATGGTCCGTGACTGCATGGAAAAGAGAAAGTTCATGTGATAGGAGCAGAATTAGGCCATTCAGCCCATCGGGTATACTCTGCCATTCAATCATTGGCGATCTAACTCTCCCTCCTAACCCCATTCGCAGTTTCAGTTTAGTTTATTATAGACAATAGACAATAGGTGCAGGAGTAGGCCATTCGGCCCTTCGAGCCAGCACCGCCGTTTAATGTGATCATGGCTGATCATCCTCAATCAGTACCCCGTTCCTACCTTCTCCCCATATCCCGACTCCGCTATTTTTAAGAGCCCTATTGTCACGTATACCAAGGTAGAATGAAAAGGTTTTTGTTGCATGCTAACCAGTCTGCAGAAAGGCAATACATGATTACAATCGAACCATTTACAGTGTACAGATACATGATAAGGGAATAACGTTCAGTGCAAGGTAAAGCCAGTAAAGTCCGATCAAGGATAGTCCGAGGGTCACCAAAGAGGTAGATAGTAGTTCAGGACTGCTCTCTAGTTGTTGTAGGATGGTTCAGTTGCCTGATTACGGCCGGGAAGAAACTGTCCCTGAATCTGGAGGTAGACAAAAATGCTGGAGAAACTCAGCGGGTGAGGCAGCATCTATGAAGCGAAGGAATGGGTGACATAGATGCTGCCTCACCCGCTGAGTTTCTCCAGCATTTTTGTCTACCTTCGATTGTTCCAGCATGTGCAGTCCCTTCCTAAACACTGAATCTGGAGGTGTGCGTGCATTTTCACACTTCTATACCTTTTGCCCGATGGGAGAGGGGAGAAGAGGGAGACTGGTCCTTGATTATGCTGCTGGCCTTGCCGAGGTCCTGCCTTCTCCCCGTAACCCCTGACACACGTACTAATCAAGAATCTATCTATCTCTGCCGTTAAAAATATTGGCCTCCACAGCCGTCAGTGGCGATGAATTCCACAGAAACACACACAGGAGGTGGAGCGACTGGTTGAGCTGCCGGACGGTCACGTGGTCACACAAATGGCTGCGGCCTACGTGAGGGTTGGACGGTAGAGCAGGTTTTGCAACAAGTTCTTTAGATTGAAAGCTATGGTTTAAAAATTCAAACACAACGACTGTGCCCAATCTCCATACGATAGACAGCACAGTAACAGGCCCGATGACCAACAATGTCCGTCCCCTTTACTTGAGACTCTGGAGATAAGAGCGCGGAAACAGCCCCTCTGACCCACCCCAACCAGCGATCACCCCGTACACTAGCACTATCCTACACACACTAGGGGAAATTAGCAATTTTACCAAAGCCAATTAACCTACAAACCTGTGGAATTCATTGCCACAGATATCGGTGGAAGACAAGTCATTAGGTATTTCTAGACAATAGACAATAGGTGCAGGAGTCCTGCACCGCCATTCAATGCGATCATGGCTGATCATCCCCAATCAGTACCCCGTTCCTGTCTTCTCCCCCTATCCCCTGACTCTGCTATTTTTAAGCCTTATCTAGCTCTCTCTTGAAAGCATCCAGAGAACCGGCCTCCACCGCCCTCTGAGGCAGAGAATTCCACAGACTCACCACTCTCTGTGAGAAAAAGTGTTTCCTCGTTTCCGTTCTAAATGGCTTACCCCTTATTCTTAAACTGTGTGTGTGGCCCCTGGTTCTGGACTCCCCCAACATCGGGAACATGTCTGAAGAAGGGTTTCGGCCCGAAACGTTGCCTATTTCCTTCGCTCCATAGATGCTGCTGCACCCGCTGAGTTTCTCCAGCATTTTTGTCTACCTTCGATTTTCCAGCATCTGCAGTTGCTTCTTAAACACATCGGGAACATGTTTCCTGCCTCTAGTGTTTCCAAGCCCTTAACAATCTTATATGTTTCAATGAGATCTCCTCTCATCCTTCTAAACTCCAGAGTGTACAAGCCCAGCCGCTCCATTCTCTCAGCATATGACAGTCCCGCCATCCCGGGAATTAACCTTGTAAACCTACGCTGCACTCCCTGTACTTAAAGCAGAGATTGATCGGTTCTTGATTAGTAAGGAAGTCAGAGGTTATGGGGAGAGAATGGGGTTGAGAGGGGGAAAAAAAGATAGAATAAAATAGAATGCCTTTTATTGTCATTCAAACAGACAAGGTTTGAACGAAATGTCATTCCTACAGTCTTTTACATGACAAAAAAACCCAAGACCCACACTTAACACAAACATCCATCCCAGTGAATCTTCAACACCTTCTCTGTGATGGAAGGCATAAAGTCTTATCTCTTCCCTTTGTTCTTCTGAGGATCAGCCATGAGTGAATGGCAGAACAGGCCTGATGGGCTGAATGGCCACATTCTGCTGCATTGTCTTCTGACCTCAAGGTCATGATCCTCTGCCCTCCCTCCAAGCTCATCCATACAACCACAAACTTTGGCCGAGCTTCTGCTCACATCTTTGTGGCAAAGTATCATCTTTGTTTAATTGCACTGACTGCGGCTGCTGCCTGTACGGAGTTTGCACGTTCTCCCCGTGGCCTGCGATGGGTTTTCCCCGGTTGCTCTGGTTTCCTCCCACACTCCAAAGACGAACAGTTTTGGAGGTTAATTAGCTAAATTGTCCCTAGTGTGTGTAGGATAGTGTTAAGGGCGGGCTCCACTTTCACGACCTTTTTTACTCGTGGACATTTTTCATCAGGCTAGAAAAAACGCCCCGACCTACTTGATGCCACGAGTACCTACGACTAGCATCACGGCCTGCTACGTACGACCTACCTACGACCTCGTGACGACCATGCTGCGAGTATGAGTCGATGGCAAACTCGGCAGAGGTCGTGAATTCAGTCGTGAAAGTGGGACAGGCCCTTTAGTATACGGGCATCGCTGGTCGGCGTGGACTCGGTGGGCCGAAGGGCCTGTTTCCACGCTGCATCTCTAAACGAAACCAAACAAAACACTGCCTCCATTAAGGGAGCTGTATAAATAAGAGCCGTCAATCTGCGTTCAAAGTTCACAAGTACAAAACTAACTGGGACAACAATGTTATTTTTTTTAACTCTTTCCTACTCTCGCCAGTCAACCCAACTAGATGGTGGACACAAGGAACTGCAGGTGCTAGTATCTTGAGCAAAGAACAAAGTGCTGGAGGATCTGAGCGGATTAGGCAGCCTCTGTGGAATGAATAGACGGATGATGTTTCCGATTGAGACCCTTCTCAGACTCAGCCTTAAAGGGTGGCACAGCGATAGAGTTGCTGCCTCACAGCGCCAGAGACCCAGGTTCGATCCTGACTACGGGTGCTTTCTTTACGGAGTTTGTACGTTCTCCCCGTGACAGTGTGGGTACTATATCAACATTTAAGACATTTGAGCAGGTCCGTGGATAGGAAAAGATGAAAGGTATATGGGCCAAATGCAGGAAAATGGGACGTTTAGATGGGGAGAGACACAACGGGACAGGCAACATCTCTGGATAGAAGGAATGGGTGTCGTTTCGGGTCGAGACCCTTCATCAGACTCTTGGTCAGCACAGGCAAATTGGGCCGAAGGGTCTGTTTCCACGCTGTTAGACTATGCGAGGTGGGAGATTGCAACCTTCACCTGTTTCGACGAATGCAATCAACCTGGCGTGCACAATCAAGTAAGATGAAATAGAACAAGTGTCCTACAACTTTAGGCTGTGCACGCCATAGGCAAGGAGTAGAAGGAGAAGAAGACTCTATGCCACCATTACTCATGAATGAATGAATGAATGAATATATGTGGAAGTTGTTCTTGGCTTGGCTCTAGGATGCATTGCTGTCATGTTAGTTTTGAGTTTATTGGCAGGGGACCCAGTCTATCGGATTCAATAAGGTGCATTGAGAAATAAGCCCTGGCCACAAGCTTGGGAAACCACCACGCACCGTTACAAACTGAGGGAGACAACGATAGAGCCGCTCCTCACAGCGCCAGAGACCCGGGTTCGATCCTGACTAGGGGTGCTGCCCGTACGGAGTTTGTACGTGGCTTTTCTCCAGGTGCTTCGGTTTCCTCCCACACTCCACACAAGATGTACAGGTTTGTAGGTTAAAGCCCTGTCCCACGGTGTGAGTTCGTTCCAACAGTTCTCCCGAGTTTGCCCTGATTCGAACTCGGAGATTTACGGTAATGGCCACTCGTCGGTACTCGGGGCTCTCGTGGACATTTTTCAACGTGTTGAAAAATCTTCACGAGTCTTCCCGTGCTTACCTCCCGTTAGCGATTCTTCCTGAGTACCTGCCGTTGGCGTTACGAGCCGCTAAGAGACGTCCCCGAGCTCCGACGTACCCGCTACGTTCATTCTCCGTGCTTACCACGAGCTTGATTTTTTTTAAACTCGGGAGAGCTCTTGGAATGAACTCGTACCGTGGGACAGGGCTATTAATTGGCTTCCATAAAACAGTGTAAATTCGTCCCCCGAGTTTACCACAGTGCTCGTGCACGGGGTGACTATTGGTGGGTGTGGACTCGAGGCCCTGTTTCCACACTGTGAAACAGTCTGATAGAATTTTACAAAATTATGAGAGGCAGAGATATGGTGGACAGTGAGAATTTGTTTTCCCAGAATAGAAGCTTCACAGACAATGTTTGAAGGAAACGTTTAGTTTAGTTTATTATCACGTGTACCAAAGTACAGTGAAAAGCCTTTTTGTTGCGTGCTACCCAGTCAGCGGAAAGACTATACATGATTCCAATCAAGCCGTCCACAGTGTACAGATGCAGGATAAAGGGAATAACGTTCAGTGCCAGATAAAGTACAGAGAAGTCTGATTAAAGATAGTCCGAGGAGCTCCAATGAGGTAGATGGTAGATCAGGACCGCTCTCTAGTTGGTGATGGGCAGGGGAAATTTTGTAGTGGGGGCCTGGAACATGCTGTCGGGGGTGGTGGTAGAGGCAGGTACGATAGTGGCGTGTAAGAGGCAGTCGCTGCCTCAAAAAGGCTGGCAGTATCATCAAAGACCCACACCATCCTGGCCACACACTCATCTCCCTGCTACCTTCAGGTAGAAGGTACAGGAGCCTGAAGACTGCAACAACCAGGTTCAGGAATAGCTACTTCCCCACAGCCATCAGGCTATTAAACCTGGCTCGGACAAAACTCTGATTATTAATAACCACTTTCTGTTATTTGCACTTTACCAGTTTATTTATTCATGTGTGTATATATTTATATCATGGTATATGGACACATTTATCTGTTTTGTAGTAAATGCCTACTATTTTCTGTGTGCTTAAGCAAAGCAAGAATTTCATTGTCCTATACAGGGACACATGACAATAAACTCACTTGAACTTGAACTTCTAGATCGGTACGTGGATACGCAGGGAATGGAGGGAGATGGATCACGTGCAGAGATTAGTTTAACTTGGCATCACGTTCAGTACGGACACTGTGGGCAGAAGGGCCTGTTCCTGTGCTTTTCTGCAAGTGGTGAGCCGGGACTCACGTACAACCCAGACTGGGCAAGCGAAGCAGGCTTCCTTGCTTGAAAGACTTTCAGGATTTTTGGAAACAATGCAGTACTTTCAAGGCCTCTGTTCCCGACATTTGTCTTGTGTTTTAAAAAAAAGACAGATTTAAATTAGATGAAACAAATTTCTTTCTGTATATCCATGGTCCGTTCTTTCGTTTAGAGATACAGTGTGGAAACAGGCCCTTCGGCCCACCGAATCCATATTGACCAACGAACACCCATTCACCAAAACTATCCCACACACTAGCTATGTAGGAAGGAACTGCAGATGCTAGTTTACACCAGAGATAGACACAAAACGCTGGAGTAACTCAGCCGGGACAGGCAGCATCTCCGGAGAGAAGGAATAGGTGATGCTTCGGGTCTGAAGAAGGGCCTCCACCCGAAATGTCACCCAATCCTTCTCTCCAGAGATGCTGCCGGTTCCATTGAGTTATAACCATATAACCATATAACAATTACAGCACGGAAACAGGCCATCTCGACCCTTCTAGTCCGTGCCGAACACATAATCTCCCCTAGTCCCATATACCTGCGCTCAGACCATAACCCTCCATTCCTTTCCCATCCATATAACTATCCAATTTATTTTTAAATGATAAAAACGAACCTGCCTCCACCACCTTCACTGGAAGCTCATTCCACACAGCTACCACTCTCTGAGTAAAGAAGTTCCCCCTCATGTTACCCCTAAACTCCAGTCCCTTAATTCTCAAGTCATGTCCCCTTGTTTGAATCTTCCCTACTCTCAGTGGGAAAAGCTTTTCCACGTCAACTCTGTCTATCCCTCTCATCATTTTGAAAACCTCTATCAAGTCCCCCCTTAACCTTCTGCGCTCCAAAGAATAAAGCCCTAACTTGTTCAACCTTTCTCTGTAACTTAGTTGCTGAAACCCAGGCAACATTCTAGTAAATCTCCTCTGTACTCTCTCCATTTTACTCCAGCATCTTGTGCCCATCCACACACTAGGGACAATTTACAGAAGCCAATTAACCTCCAAACCCGCACAGTGTTGGAGTGTGGGAGGAAACCGGAGCACCCGGAGATAACCCACACGGTCACAGGGAGAACGTGCAAACTCCGTACAGACAGGTATCTATCTTTGGTATAAACCAACATCTGCCGTTGCTTTTTATTACATTTAGCTCTAGTTATTCATCCACAGAATCACATCTCCAATCCCCTGCTGCATTAACAGTGGAGGTCGAGCAGATAAGAGTTGTAGTCAAAATAATCTGAGTTAACAGGGCAAGGAACAGCCACTTGGGTGCAATAAGGGTGGCCACTGCTTACAGACATAGAAATCAGGGCATGATTGAAAAATAAGAAATATGCCAACACTATATTTTTGGACTCCCTGTTATAGGAAAAAATTGTTCAGCTAGAGAGGGTAGAGATTTGCGAGGACTCGAGGGTCTGAGCTACAGGGAGAGATTGAACAGGCAACAACTTTTACTCCTTGGAGCACAGGAGGGTGATCTTATTGAGGTGTGTACAATCATAAATGGGGTAAATACACAGAGTCTTTTACCCACAGTAGGTGAATCAAGAACTCGAGGACATAAGTTTAAGGTGAGGGGGAAAAGATTTAATAGGAACCCAAGGGGCTTTTTTTATTTAATACGAAAGGGTGGCAGTTCATAAATTCATAGGTTGTCGGAGCAGAATTAGGCCGTTCAGCCCATCAAGTCTACTCCACCAGTCAATCATGGCTGATCTATCTCTCCCTCTCAACCCCATTCTCCTGCCTTCTCCCCGTAACCCCTGACACCCATACTAATCAAAAGTATTTAAGAAGGAACTGCAGATGCTGGAAAATCGAAGGTAGACAAAAGTGCGGGAGAAACTCAGCGGGTGCAGCAGCATCTATGGAGCGAAGGAAATAGGCAGATATTAAACTGATAGGAACAGATACTACACAGAGCCTATTTCCTTCGCTCCATAGATGCTGCTGCACACGCTGAGTTTCTCCAGCACTTTTGTCTACCTAATCAAAAGTATATGGGGCGAGCTGAGAGGAGGTAGTTGAGGCAGGTACTAGAAACTAGGTGCAGGAGTAGGCCATTCGGCCCTTCGAGCCTGCACCGCCATTCAATATGATCATGGCTGATCATCCAACTCAGTATCCCATCCCTGCCTTCTCTCCATACCCCCTGATCCCTTTAGCCACAAGGGCCACATCTAACTCCCGTCTTAAATATAGCCAATGAACTGTGGCCTCAACGACCTTCTGTGGCAGAGAATTCCACAGATTGCCACTATCGCAGTGTTTACAAAAACATTTGGACAAGTACGTGGATAGGAAAGGTTTAGGGCCAAACGTGAGCAGGTGGGGCTAATGTAGATGGGACATGTTGGTCGGGGTGGGAAAGTTGGGCTTTTTCAAAATTCCACCCTGTTTGAATCTATGACATTCTTTTCTAAGAAAAACAAAACGCTTTGCCCATCGTAAGTAGGGCAAGCCAAGCACATGACAGTTTTGCTGAAATTCAGACCCAGAAGAATGTTATTTATCACATTGGATGTCCCAGTTTCCAAAATTCAACCCACTTACATAAATAGAACCCGCCTCATTCAGTGAACGATGAATAAAAGTTGGAAACGGTTTGTATTTCCCCAAACAACTTCCACCTCAAGTATTAATGTTACTAGATGGACTAAAGAATCAAGAGTGATTTATTGCCGCATGTACCAAATTAAAAATTACATTTATACTTGCAGCAGCTCAATAGATATGTAAACACAGTGCTCAAGAGATAAGAATCCAAACTTCAATAAATAAGAAACTCGATCTAGTGCAAAATAAACAAACAAAGCCCAAAGTCCCTAGTGTAAAGGGCCTGTCCCACATAGGTGACTCTTTAGGCGACTGCCAGGGACTAGTTTTAATGGAATTCACCCACGACGCCTGGCGCCAACCTACGACAACAAAAATTGTCCCCGAAAATTTTCAACATGTTGAGAATTTCGCCTGTAATCGCCCCAAAAAATCGCCTGAGTGGGACAGGCCCATTACTAACGTGCTGGCTCGAAGGGCAGAATAGCCTCCTCCTACACCAATTTTTCTATGTTTCTACTCCGTAGTCTGACTGGCTGAGTTACTCCAGCATTTTGTGCCATTCTTTGGTAAACTGACATCTGAATTCTCTTGTTACTGCAGTTGAGCGCCAGTTGAGCTCCATTCGGCGCGGCCTTGTCGGCTCCGGGAAGCCACGGTCTCGAGTAGGGAGGCGGCCGTTCCAGGGTTCCCATGCCGCGGAGAGGACTCTCCCGACGCCGGAGCACCATCACCCGGCGAGAACGGCCTGGAACATCGGGCCTCCGTAGAGGCAACTGTGGAGGCCTCAATAGGCCCGGCTATGGGTGGACATTGGGGATGGGACTGGACTTTGTGCCTTCCCCCATAATGGGAACCATTGTGGGGGGATGTTTTTTATGTTAAAGCTATTTATTATTGTCATGTTTGTATTCTTTTTTTATGTGCTGCATTGGCAAAAAGAATTTCACTACACCTAGGTGTATGTGACTAATAAATTTGAACTTTGAACTTTGAACTTCCTAGTCTGGTTGTATTAAGGACTTTGGAGTTTTTTTGTTTGCACTAGTAGGATGGTTGTTAATTTATTAATTATATATTATCTTAGTGTATTGAGCATAAAGGCCCGTTATGCTGCTGCAAGGAAAATTTCCATTGTTTCATTGTGTGTACCTGACTCTTGATTCTGGATCAATCTGTCGCGACACTCCAAAACATCATTCTTATTTCTCTCGAAAAATGGGAGGCCATTTGGCCCATCAAGTCCAATCCAGCTCGCACAGGAACAGGCTCCTACCGCCCACAATCTTTGTGGTGAACATGATGCCAAGTTAAACTGATCTCATCACAATTGATTGTGGACTTTAGGAGAGCTCCCCCTCCCCTCACCCCACTCACCATCAACAACACCGCAGTCACATCTGTGGAGTCTTTTAAGTTCCTGGGGAACCATAATCTCCAAGGATCTTAAATGGGGTGCCACCACAGTCAAAAAGGCACAACAGAGGATGGACTTCCTGCGGCAGCTGAGGAAACACAATCTGCCACAGGCAACCCACACACAACTGACTGACTTCATCCACTTCACCACCAACTTCCATCCGGCACTCCAATACACCTGGACGATTTCCGACACTTCCCTACCATTCCTTGACCTCACCATCTCCATCGCAGGGGACAGACTCCTGACCGACATACATTACAAACCCACTGACTCACATGGCTATCTGGACTACACGTCTTCCCACCCTGCCCCCTGTAAAGACTCCATCCCCTACTCCCAATTCCTCCGCCTACGCCGCATCTGTTCCCAGGATGAGACATTTCATACCAGGGCATCGGAAATGTCCTCGTTCTTCAGGGAACGGGGATTCCCCTCCGCCACCATAGATGAGGCTCACACCAGGGTCTCATCCATACCCCGTAACACTGCTCTCTCTCCCCATCCCCGCACACGCAACAAGGGCAGAGTCCCTCTGGTCCTCACCTTTCACCCCACCAGCCGGCAAATACAACACATAATCCTCCGCCATTTCCGCCACTTCCAACGTGACCCCACCACTCGCCACATCTTCCCATCTCCCCCCATGTCTGCCTTCCGCAAAGACTGCTCCCTCCGCAACTCCCTCGTCAATTCTTCCCTTCCCTCCCGCACCACCCCCTCCCCGGGCACTTTCCGTAGCAACCGCAAGAAATGCAACACCTGTCCCTTCACCTCCCCCCTCGACTCCATTCAAGGTCCCAAGCAGTCGTTCCAGGTGCGACAAAGGTTCACCTGTATCTCCTCCAACCTCATCTACTGCATCCGCTGCTCTAGATGTCAGCTGATTTACATCGGTGAGACCAAGCGTAGGTTGGGCGATCGTTTCGCCGAACACCTCCGCTCAGTCCGCAATAACCTACCTGACCTCCCGGTGGCTCAGCACTTCAACTCCCCCTCCCATTCCCAATCCGACCTCTCTGTCCTGGGTCTCCTCCATTGCCAGAGTGAGCAACAGCGGAAATTGGAGGAACAGCACCTCATATTCCGTCTGGGGTCCTTGCGTCCTTATGGCATCAACATTGAATTCTCCCAATTTGGCTAGCCCTTGCTGTCTCCTCCCCTTCCTTCACCCTCTAGCTGTCTCCTCCCACCCTCCCATCCGCCCGCCCTCGGGCTCCTCCTCCTCCTCCCTTTTTCCTTCTTTCTTTCCCCACCCCCCATCAGTCTGAAGAAGGGTTTTGGCCCGAAACGTCGCCTATTTCCTTCGCTCCATAGATGCTGCTGCACCCGCTGAGTTTCCCCAGCAATTTTGTGTACCTGCCACAGGCAATGATGGTCCAATTCTATACGGCCATCGTAGAGTCTGTCCACACCTTCTCCATCATGGTCTGGTTTGGCTCAGCCAACCAAGCACGACACCCGGAGGCTGCAGCGAATCGTCCGATCGGCTGAGAAGGTTATTGGCTGCAACCTTCCCTCCCCACCATTGACGAACTGTACACTGCAAGGGCCAGGAAGCGAGTGGGTAAGATAATCTCTGACCCCTCTCACCCTGGCCACAAACACTTCCCTCTGGAAGGCGACTCCGGACTGTCAAAGCCTCCGCAGCCAGACATAAACACAGCTTTTTTTCCACAAGTAGTAGCTCTACTCAATAACCAAAAATCTGTAGCCTCCTTTTGCTCAGGTATTTTATTTAATTCACATGTCTAATCGATAATGTTTTATTATTAATGTTTAATGTTTAATGTGTCATAAGGGCCAAATGGCCTAATCCTGCACCTATTTTTCTATGTTTCTAAAGACATTATCAGCATCAGGAGACCTTCCGTTAGATAATGGCAACAAGGGCTTGTTGTGGTGGTAGACACAAAATGCTGGAGAAACTCAGCGGGTGAGGCAGCATCTATGGGACGACAGATGGCACAATGGGCTAAGTGTTCGGCTGGCGACCGGAAGGTAGCCGGTTCGAATCCCGCTTGGAGTGCATACTGTCGTTGTGTCCTTGGGCAAGACACTTCACCCACCTTTGCCTGTGTGTGAATGTGTGTGAGTGATTGGTGGTGGTCGGAGGGGCCGTAGGCGCAGATTGGCAACCACGCTTCCGTCAGTCTGCCCCAGGGCAGCTGTGGCTACAGAAGTAGCTTACCACCACCGAGTGTGACTGAGGAGTGAATGAATAATGCGATGTAAAGAGCCTTGAGTATTAGAAAGGCGCTATATAAATCCCATCCATTATTATTATTATCTATGGAGAGAAGGAATTGGCAATGTTTCAGGTCGAGACCCTTCTTCATCTATGGAGAGAAGGAATTGCCGACGTTTCGTGTCGAGACCCTTCCGGGTCTCGACCCGAAACGTCGCCAATTCCTTCTCTCCATAGATGCTGCCTCGCCCGCTGAGTTTCTCCAGCAGTTTGTGTCTACCACCACAACAAGCATTTACAGTTCTTCCTTAAATGTTGTTGTGGTGGTGGTGGTGACAGGTGGAAGAGTTAATAAACAATAGACAATAGGTGCAGGAGTAGAGGCCATTTGGCCCTTCGAGCCAACACCGCCATTCAATGTGATCATGGCTGATTATCCCCAATCACTACCCCGTTCCTGCCTTCTCCCCATATCCCCTGACTCCTCTATTTTTAAGAGCCCTTTCTAGCTCTCTCTTGAAAGCATCCAGAGAACCTGCTTTAATGGAATAGTGGGGGGGGGGGGGGAAGAATGAATTGCTGTACACATCTGTCTTGGCTCTGCAGAGAGTAGTGCGTTCGGCCGAACGCACTATGGGAACTACACTCGCCTCCCTGCAGGAACTATAACCAGTTCAAGTTACATTTAGTACAGTGAGATTTGAGTTACCATACAGACATGCGGTGCAGGCTCGAAGGGCCGAATGGCCTACTCCTGCACCTAATTTCTATGACATACAATTCAGAGCCACTGAAAGGCACACATTCACAGACTACAGGCGAGAGTCTTTTGAGCCATTTGACCTGTTTTTTTACAAAATGTTAAATGGTCAGCTCGATATAGATGACCAAACCAACACCAAACCCAAACCTATTAGGAGCAGACGGGGGCATTCGATCCAATTTGAGATACCAGCTACCAAGTCAAGTCAGGTTTATTCGTCACATACACATACGAGATGTGCAGTGAAATGAAAAGTGGCAATGCTCGCGGATAATGCAAGAAAAACAGAATGGAACAGAATCACATGTTCACATATTTGTGTGAGGAAAAAAAGAAAGAAAAAACAGCACTTTTAAAAAGACAGTAAAGTTAGTCCCTGGTGAGATAGGAGTTTACAGTCCTAATTGCCTCTGGGAAGAAACTCCTTCTCATCCTCTCTGTTCTCACAGCATGGCAACGGAGGCGTTTGCCTGACCGTAGCAGCTGGAACAGTCTGTTGCAGGGGTGGAAGGGGTCTCCCATGATCTTGTTGGCTCTGGAGTTGCACCTACTGATGTGTGGTAGCTGTGTGGTAGCTGTGTGGAATGAGCTTCCAGTGGAAGTGGTGGAGGCAGGTTCGATTTTATCATTTAAAAATAAATTGGATAGGTATATGGATGGGAAAGGAATGGAGGGTTATGGTCTGAGTGCAGGTAGATGGGACTAGGGGAAAATGTTCGGCACGGACTTGTAGGGCCGAGATGGCTTGTTTCCGTGCTGTAATTGTTATATGGTTATATGGTTATAGTTCCTGCAGGGGGGCGAGTGTAGTTCCCATAGTGCGTTCGGCCGAACGCACTACTCTCTGCAGAGCCAGGGCAGATGTGTACAGCAATTCATTCTTCCCCCCCCCCACTATTCCATTAAAGCATGGAATAGCCTACACCCTACCATAGTTACTCAACCAGACGCAACTAAATACAAGGTTTAATGTTTAGGAAAGAATGGTGGAAAAATCGAAGGTAGACAAAAATGCTGGAGAAACTCAGCAGGTGAGGCAGCATCTATGGAGAGAAGGAATAGGTGACGTTTCAGGTCAAGACCCTGAAGAACTGCAGATGCTGGAAAAATCGAAGATAGGCCTCCTGTTCCGTATTATGTTTACATATTCTGTTGTGCTGCAGCAAGCAGGAATCTGGGACACATGACAATAAAACTCTCTTGACTCTTGAATAGGTGACGTTTCAGGCCGATACCCAGAAGCTCCATAGAAGCTGACTCACCCGCTGAGTTTCTCCAGCATTTTTTGCCTACTAAATACAAGGTAGTTCTTCTTCTCCAATAATTCTTTTTTTCCCCCCTTAAGTCCACCCTCCAGTTTAAATTCCATGTGGAATATTTTGGAGGGCCAAAAACCAAGAGGCGGGGGGGAGTAAAATGGAGCAAAAATGTCAACTCCCCCCCCCCCAAAAAAAACCCTAAACAAATTACGACTTCAGAAGGCAGAAAAAGAGCAGAGGGGGGAGAGGGCAGGCTGGAGGATTCATCGAAACATAGAAAATAGGTGCAGGAGTAGGCCATTCGGCCCTTCGAGCCTGCACCGCCATTCAATATGATCATGGCTGATCATCCAACTCAGTATCCCATCCCTGCCTTCTCTCCATACCCCCTGATCCCATTAGCCACAAGGGCAACATCTAACTCCCTCTTAAATATAGCCAATGAACTGTGGCCTCAACTACCTTCTGTGGCAGAGAATTCCACAGATTCACCACTCTCTGTGTAAAAAATGATTTTCTAATCTCGGTCCTAAAAGACTTCCCTCTTATCCTTAAACTGTGACCCCTTGTCCTGGACTTCCCCAACATCGGGAATAATCTTCCTGCATCTAGCCTGTCCAACCCCTTAAGAATTTTGTAAGTTTCTATAAGATCCCCCCTCAATCTTTTAAATTCTAGCGAGTACAAGCCGAGTCCAGTTCATTGGCTATATTTAAAAGGGAGTTAGATGTGGCCCTTGTGGCTAAAGGGATCAGGGGGTATGGAGAGAAGGCAGGTACAGGATACTGAGTTGGATGATCAGCCATGATCATATTGAATGGCGGTGCAGGCTCGAAGGGCCGAATGGCCTACTCCTGCATCTATTTTCTATGTTTCTATGAGTCTATCCAGTCTTTCTTCATATGAAAGTCCTGCCATCCCAGGATTCGTTCTCTCCAGAGATGCTGCCTTACCCGCTGATTTTCTCCAACATCTACCCAAGTGAATTTTGACAATTGCTTCAGTCGGGAGTTTCTATAAGATCCCCCCTCAATCTTCTAAATTCTAGCGAGTACAAGCCGAGTCTATCCAGTCTTTCTTCATATGAAAGTCCTGACATCCCAGGAATCAGTCTGGTGAACCTTCTCTGTACTCCCTCTATGGCAACGATGTCTTTCCTCAGATTAGGAGACCAAAACTGTACGCAATACTCCAGGTGTGGTCTCACCAAGACCCTGTACAACTGCAGTAGAACCTCCCTGCTCCTATACTCAAATCCTCTCTGGCAAGAATGTTTTTCCTCAGATTAGGAGACCAAAACTGTACGCAATTCAACCAGCAAGGGCTGAATAACACAGGGGAGAGAGAGGCAAGACTTTGCCTTCCATCACAGTGAGGAGATTTAGTGTGTGTGTGTGTGTGTGTGTACGTGTGTGTGTGTGTGTGTGTACATGTGTGTGTGTGCGTGTGTGTACATGTGTGTGTGTGTACATGTGTGTGTGTGTGTGTGTGTACATGTGTGTGTGCGTGTGTGTACATGTGTGTGTGTGTGTGTGCGTGTGTGTACATGTGTGTGTGCGCGTGTGTGTGTGTGTGTGTGTGTGTGTGTGTGTGAGTGTACGTGTGTGTGTGTGTGTGTGTGTGTGTGCATGTGTGTGTGTGTGTGTACATGTGTGTGTGTGTGTGTACGTGTGTGTACGTGTGTGTGTGCGCGTGTGAGTATGTTTGTGTGTGTGTGAGTGTGTGTGTGTGTGTGAGTGTACGTGTGTGTGTGTGTCTTGGTTCTTTTCTTGTTGTCTGACTGCAGAAACCAAATTTCAGTTTGAACTTCATTTGAGGTTCAAATGACAATAAATCCGTGTTGTATTGTATGTTAAATTGAAACTGCTCCACAGGAAATGAAATGAAAGTGTAGACACTGTCTGTGTGTCTCTCTCTCTCTGTCTCTCTGTATTTTAGCATTAGACTGGCCCACATTTCCTCACAGATCTGCTGACTTGCAACTGATTTTATTTATTTATTTGTTCCTGTTTTTTATATTTGTCACCCCTCCCCCCGCACTATGGGTTGGGTTGGGTTGGTTCTGTGTGTGTGTGTGTGTGGGGGGGGGGCCTGCTGGGTGAATTGGAAGCATTGCTTACCTTGAGGTGGTCGGCCTCGAACAGGTGAGTGTGTCCGTCCATGGCTGTGGCTGTGTGGGGGGGGGAGGGGACGATGCTGACCAACCTGAGCAGAGAGGCTGCAGACTGGGAGGACTCCCGGCGGAGAGTGGGAGGACCACTCACCCCAGTCACCTCTTGCCTCCTCGGCCGCACGCCCGCCGGCGCCTCCGGTTGGTTGAGCCCGCCCCCGGGATGCCCCGCCCACCCGGAGGACGCGGGCCCGATTGGCCGGGGCGCCCGTCACTCGGCCGGCGGGGACCCGCCCCTTAAAGGTATAGGCCACCCCCCCCCTCCCCCTCCCCCGTCTCACACCTCCCTCCCCCCCTCCCCGCGGCGACACGGATTTGATGTTTAACGCGTTAATATTTTACACGCGACGACGACGGTAAATCCGTTTTACGCGCTTTTATTTCTCGTTTTAAAACAGACGCGATTCCGGTCTTTTTTTTAAATGGAGGAAGCGAAGTTTCCAAAACAAAAAACGCCACAAAAAAAAAAGTCTTGAGGTAAAATGCACGTTTTTTTGTTGTTGTTGTTTGTTTTATTAAGAGCACGGATTGAGAAGTTGCGGCCGGGTTTCTGGGGGGGGAGGGGGGGAGTGTGTGTGGGTGTGTGTCCGGGGAGTTGTTTCCCCCCCTCAGGGGTCGTCGTCGTCGTCGTCGTCGTCCGCGGGCTTCGGCGCCAACACTTCTGGCGGGAAGTTTGAACGTCGTCGGCGTCACGCGGCCGTTGGAAACGTCACCGAGGCGCGAGTGTGGTGACGTCACGGGTGGGTGGTGACGTCACGGGGGCGGGGGTGGCGTCACGGAGTCGGGGGTGACGTCACAGAGGCCAGGTGACGTCACGGGTGGGGGGCGATGTCACAGAGGCGGGGGTGATGTCACAGAGTCGGGTGGTGACGTCACAGAGGCCAGGTGATGTCACGGGTGGGGGTGTGACGTCACAGAGGCGGGGGTGATGTCACAGAGGCGGGGTGATGTCACTCGTGGGGTGGTGTCACTCGTGGGGTGGTGACGTCACAGAGGCCGGGTGGTGTCATAGAGTCGGGTAGTGACGTCACAAAGGCCGGGTGGCGTCACTCGTGGGATGGTGACGTCACAGAGGTGGTGTCACGGGTGGGGGGTGATGTCACAGAGTCGGGTGGTGACGTTACAGAGGCCGGGTAATGTTACGGGTGGGTGGTGACGTCCCCGAGGCCGGGTGGCGTTACAGAGGCAGGGGGGTGATGTCTCGCGTGGGGGTGATGTCACCGAGGTGGGAGGGGGAGGGGGAGAGAGAGAGGGGGGTAGGGAGAGAGAGAGGGGGGAGGGGGAGAGAGAGGGGGGGAGGGGGAGAGGGGGGAGGGGGAGAGAGAGAGGGGAGGGGGAGAGAGAGGGGGGAGGGGGAGAGAGAGAGAGGGGGGAGGGGGAGAGAGAGAGGGGGGAGGGGGAGAGAGAGGGGGGAGGGGGGAGAGAGAGGGGGGAGGGGGGAGGGAGGGGGGGGAGAGGGGGAGATAGACGGTCAAGGAGAAAGGTCACAGGGGAGCGTGGTCGAGGGGAGGGAGGTCAACGAGGCGGGGTGAGGTCAAGTGGGGTCGAAGTTAATGGCGAGCCCAGGGCAAGGGGAGGGGGGCGAGGTCAGGGGGGGGGGGGGGCAAGATCAGGGGGATTGGGCGAGGTCCAGGGAGAGCGAGGTCACTAGGTGTGAGGTCAGGGGGAGCTGAGGTCAAGGGGGTGTGGTGTCACCCTGGAGAAACTCCGCGGGTCAGGCAGCATCTCTGGAGAAAAGGAATAGGTGCTTTCGGGTCAAGACCCTTCTTCTTCTTCAGAAGGGTCTCGACCTGAAACATCACCTATTCTGTTGAGTTGAGTTACTCCAGCTTTTAGTGTCCATCTTCGGTTTAAACCAGCTGGTCAGGCAGCATTTCTGGAGAATATGGATAGTGGCATTTTAAGTCGGGGCCCTTTTTCAGACTGATTAATTATTAAGTCAGCCTCTGACTGCATGGTGGCACAGCGCCAGAGACCCGGGTTCGATCCTGACCCCTCGGGTGCTGTCTGTACAGAGTTTGTATGTTCGCCCTGTGACTGCGTGGGTTTTCTCCGGGCGCTCCGGTTCCTCCCCCCCCCACCCCCACACACATCCCAAAGACGTGCGGGTTTGTGGGTTAATTGATCCTCAGAAGAAGTGTCTCAACCCAAAACGTCACCTGTTCCTTTTCTCCAAAGATGCTGTCTGACCTGCTGGAGTTACTCCAGCTTTTTGGGTACATCTAACCTCTTGTTAAGGCCACAGCCTCGTCGGTCTGGTATCTCACCAGCAAAGATCCTATAGCGGAACCACTCCTTCTAAATGCAATGGGCTGACGTGTAGTACGCAACGGAGCGGAACATGGGCCTTTTTTTCATCCATTTCAGTAACCCGACCCGCAGTGTAATCAACGTTGCGGGGGAACAGTTTGTGTTAATAAATTATAATTCTGAAAATGAGGAGAAGATTTTTCCCAAATAACTTTTATTTTTACGAGGATGTTTCAGCAACCGGCTTCCGTCTCCGCACTAGCATCCTACGGGATCTTTGGTGCGGAGACGGAAGCCGGTTACGGAAATGGGGCCGAAAATTACCCATGAATCTGCCCATGACCGTACTACGTCTTTTCCGTCGAGTGATCTATCTTGCTCGCTGTAGGATTTTTGCTTACCAGTGGATCTGCGTGCCTCTTTACTGGTGCCTGTGGCGAAACAATAAGCACTGGATCTTGGGCGGAGGCGCAGAGAATGTGGCTGGCAAATGCTGGGAGGAGGTGGCTTCCAACAACAGGTTCTGCTGGTGCCTGTCACACATACACACACACACACACACACCCAGTATCTGATTGCATCGACTCCTTTTATCCACCAGCTATTCACTTGGCAGCAGAACGGCACCACAGACATGATGACTCAGGGCCAGGTAGCTCACAGCTATTCCTACCCTCCCTCCTTGCTCCAGCGGAGGAATTTAACTCCGCACACACCGAGGTAAACGCGCAGGAAGGAACTGCAGATGCTGCTTTAAACCCAAGATAGACACAGAAAACTGGAGTAACTCCACGGGTCAAGCAGCATCTCTGGAGAAAGGGAACAGATGACATTTCGTGTTGAGACCCTTCGTCAGACGGAGAGTCAGGGGAAAGGGAAACGGAGAGTTGGTTTGTCAAGGAAGACTCTCTCTAACTTCCACAGGTGCACAGTCGAGAGCATGCTGACCGGTTGCATCGTGGCTTGGTTCGGCAATTTGAGCGCCCTGGAGACGAAGAGACTACAAAAAGTAGTAAACACTGCCCAGTCCATCATCGGCTCTGACCTTCCTTCCATCGAGGGGATTTATCACAGTCGCTGCCTCAAAAAGGCTGGCAGTATCATCAAAGACCCACACCATCCTGGCCACACACTCATCTCCCTGCTCCCTTCAGGTAGAAGGTACAGGAGCCTGAAGACTGCAACAACCAGGTTCAGGAATAGCTACTTCCCCACAGCCATCAGGCTATTAAACCTGGCTCGGACAAAACTCTGATTATTAATAACCCATTTTCTGTTATTGCACTTTACCAGTTTATTTATTCATGTGTGTGATATTTATATTATGGTATATGGATACACTGATCTGTTTTGTAGTAAATGCCTACTATGTTCTGTGTGCTGAAGCAAAGCAAGAATTTCATTGTCCTATGCAGGGACACGACAATAAACTCACTTGAACTTGACTCGCAGTGAGTGGCGCCAGCAATAGCTGCCTCGCCAACAGTCTGTCTGTCCCTTCCTTTGTGTTTAATAGTATGTGTTCAATGTATGTTTTTAATGTTCCTTAGCTTGTTTTATGTGTGTGTGTGGGGGGGGGGGGGGGGGGGGGTGGGGGGAAACATTTCCTAATCTTTTACCTCGACGGAGATGCAATTTTTGTTCCCGTACCGTATATCCGTCCGCACTGCGGCCTAACATCAAGGAGTTGGCGGCCTTTGTTGGAGACGGACCTTCGAGAGCTTCACCGTGGTCGCCTGCGGCCTTAACATCAAGGGGTTCGCCATCCCTGTCGGGGGTCGACTTTGGGGCTCCAACGGCGGACTTTAACATTGCGGTCACTGGTTGGAGACCGACTTTGGGAACTCCAAGCCGCAGGAGCTTAGAAACATAAAAAATAGGTGCAGTAGGAGGCCATTCGGCCCTTCGAGCCAGCACCGCCATTCATTGTGATCATGGCTGATCGTCCCCTATCAATAACCCGTGCCTGCCTTCTCCCCATATCCCTTGACTCCACTAGCCCCTAGAGCTCTACCTAACTCTCTCTTAAATCCATCCAGTGACTTGGCCGCCATTGCCCTCTGTGGCAGGGAATTCCACAAATTCACAACTCTCTGGGTGAAAAAGTTTTTTCTCACCTCAGTCTTAAATGACCTCCCCTTTATTCTAAGACTGTGGCCCCTGGTTCTGGACTCTCCCAACATTGGGAACATTTTTCCTGCACCTAGCTTGTCCAGTCCTTTTATAAGTTTCTATAAGATAACCCCTCATTCTTCTAAACTCCAGTGAATTCCTGCTTCGACCGTCCCGACACGGGTGTTTTGATCGCCGGTTGCGAGTGCTTCTATCGCCCCGACGAGTGGTTTAACTGCCCCGGCCGCGAGAGAATAAAGAGGAAGAAGCTTGGACACAAAATGCTGGAGTAACTCGGCGGGACAGGCAGCATCTCTGGTGAGAAGGAATGGGTGACGTTTCGGGTCGAGACCCTACAGACTCCAGCATTTCGTGTCCATCTTTGGTGAAATCTGAGTGTATACATCTCCAAGGTCTAGTCCGAGCTCTTTTATATAAAAAAGAAATTCTAACCCCGTGAATAGATCATCAAAAAATAGTTTAAAATACTTTAAAAACATATATTCCTCAAATTCCAAAACATTTTTCCTGTACATATTGAATTTATACAGTGCTAAACAACAGCAGAGAGCCATGGAATGTATCACCAGGAGTGTTATTCAGATAAACCGGCCCCATTATATATATTTTTAAATGACTACCTGAGAGATTTAATGCACAGATTAGAGATAAAGCATAGAAAAAGGCCCTTCGGCCCACCGAGTCCACACTGACCATCGATCACCGTTCACATTGGTTCTTGTGTTATCCCACTTCCTCATCCGCCCTCTACGCAGTAGGGAGGCAATTTCCAGAGGGCCAATTGACCTACAAACCCGCACGTCTTTGGGATGTGGGAGGAAAGCCATGCGGTCACGGGGAGAACGCGCAAACACCACACAGGCAGCACCCAGAGGAAACCCAGGTGGTCACTGGGAGAACAAGCAAGCTCCACGCAGGCAGCGCGGGTCTTAGTCAAAGAAGAGGGTTTGAAGGAGGGGAGACAGATGGGTTGTTCAGGGTACTTAAGGGGTGAGTGTGGAATTCTCTGCCACAGAAAATAGTTGAGGCCAGTTCATTGGCTATATTTAAGAGGGAGTTAGGTGTGGCCCTTGTGGCTAAAGGGATCAGGGGGTATGGAGAGAAGGCAGGTACAGGATACTGAGTTGGATGATCAGCCATGATCATATTGAATGGCGGTGCAGGCTCGAAGGGCCGAATGGCCTCTACTCCTGCACCTATTGTCTATGAGAAAAGACGAGGGAATAGTGTAGCTGGGACATGTTGGCCGGTGTGGGCAAGTTGGGCCGAAGGGCCTGTTTCCACACTGTATCACTCTGTGGCCAGTGGAGATGGGGACATGTTGGCTGGAGAGAAGGCAGGTACAGGATACTTGTGATGGCTCAAAGGGCCGAATGGCCTACTCCTGCACCTATTTTCCATGTTTCTATGTTAAGGCACAGTCCACAGCAGTTGAATAATGAAGGTCGACAAGGGTTTGGAAGTGAAGGCGTGAGGACGTCTCAAGGGGTCCACAGGGTCTTTGCAACTCTTGATCGGGTTTATCCAAACCCTGCAGGATCAGAGTGCGGCCTCTCCCCACCCCACCCCACCCCCCATCTTCCAAATCAACACCTCCTCAATCTAATCCACACCGTAGTCATATTATTTCATTCCAACCTGGTGGGAAGGTGCAGAAGTTTCACTCCGTGTCTGACTGTAGGAATGTGCGACGGGGGTGGTGCAGAGAGAGCTTCATCCTGTGTCTAACTCTGGGAGTGTGTGAGAGGGAGCTTCACTTGGTGTGGAAAGGAACCACTTTTTCTCACAGAGAGAGTTGTAAGTCTGTGGAATTCATCAAAGTGCTGATGCTGCCTGCCCTGACCCGCTGCGTTACTCCAGCACTTTGTGTTGGGTTTCAATTTGCGCCTGACCCTGTGGTTGTGTGTGAGGGCAATGTAGGAGTTTTATTCTGTGTCTGACCCTGGGAGTGTGTGATGGGATGGTGTAGTGGATGCTTCACTGTGTCTGACCCCAGTGATGGGACGGTATGGAGGAAACCTCACCCCATATCTACCCGTTGCCCAAGGAGTGTTAAGGGCTTGGACACACTAGAGGCAGGAAACATGTTCCCGATGTTGGGGGAGTCTAGAACCAGGGGCCACAGTTTAAGAATAAGGAGTAAGCCATTTAGAACGGAGACGAGGAAACACTTTTTCTCACAGAGAATGGTGAGTCTGTGGAATTCTCTGCCTCAGAGGGCGGTGGAGGCCGGTTCTCTGGATGCTTTCAAGAGGGAGCTAGATAGGGCTCTTAAAGATAGCGGAGTCAGGGGATATGGGGAGAAGGCAGGAACGGGGTACTGATTGGGGATGATCAGCCATGAACACATTGAATGGCGGTGCTGGCTCGAAGGGCCAAATGGCCTACTGCACCTATTGTCCATTGTCCATTGAATGTGTTTAGTTTAGTTTAGAGATTCAGGGCGGAAACACCGAGTCCGTGCCGGCCAGCGATCCCCGCACACTAACACTCTCCTACACACAATTTACAGTTTTTTTACCAAAGCCAATTAACCGACAAACCTGCACGTCTTTGGAGTGTGGGAGGAAACCAGGGCATCCGGGCAAAACCCACGCAGGTCGCGGGGAGAACGTACAAACTCCGCGCAGGCAGCACCCGTAGTCAGGATGGAACCCGGGTCTCTGGCGCTGTGAGGCAGCAGCTCTACCCGCTGCGCCACCGTGCCGTGTGGCGGATCAGCGTACAGAGAGCAGTGATCTCTACCTCGGTCCCCTGCCTGGAACCTCACCCAGAGACCCCTCCATTGTTGACCCTTCACCAAAACCAGTTGCAATGTCCCGGCTCACCAAGAATATTTGTCACCAAATCATCTTAGGGCTAAAGGAATCAAGGGATGTGGGGGAAAAAACAGGAACGGGGTACTGATTTTAGATGACCAGCCATGATCATATTGAATGGCTCGATGGGCCGAATGGCCTCTTCCTGCACCTATTATGTTTCTATCTGAGAACCATTATCAAAAATGATTTTTTTTAAAAATCAGAGCATTAGCAAATCCAGGTAGGTCAGAAAACTATACATACTGACCCGCAAGTTAATTTTTGATGAGAGAGCGAGAGAATGAAACATTTGATTTTCACAGTCCTCCGGTTTTGAAAGTGCTTATTGCCGCAGATACAAAGCAGCATCGAGCTAGTCTCCATAGAGCCCCCCTACCCACCCACCCAGCCCCCCCCCCCCCATATACCAGCCAGCAATCCAGGAGCTAAAAAGATGGTGTCACCACATCTCAGTATCTGCAGAGCTAATGAGCACCTTTGTCATGGGGAGGAACACAGAAACAGTGACTGTAGAAGCAAAAACCTAGCAGATGCTGGCGTACCAAGGAGTAACGGGATCGGGCAGCATCTCTGGAGAACATACGGTAGATAAAAATGCTGGAGAAACTCAGCGGGTGAGGCAGCATCTATGGAGAAAAGGAATTGGCGAAGTTTCGGGTCGAGACCCGGAAGGGTCTCGACACGAAACGTCGGCAATTCCTTCTCTCCATAGATGAAGAAGGGTCTCGACCTGAAACATTGCCAATTCCTTCTCTCCATAGATGCTGCCTCACCCGCTGAGTTTCTCCAACATTTTGTGTCTACCACCACAACAAGCATTTACAGTTCTTCGTCACCCATTCCTTCGCTCCATAGATGAAGAAGGGGTCTCGACCTGAAACGTCACCCATTCCTTCTCTCCATAGATGAAGAAGGGGTCTCGACCTGAAACGTCACCCATTCCTTCGCTCCATAGATGAAGAAGGGGTCTCGACCTGAAACGTCGCCGATTCCTTCTCTCCATAGATGAAGAAGGGGTCTCGACCTGAAACGTCACCCATTCCTTCGCTCCATAGATGCTGCCTCACCCGCTATTTCCCCCCCAGCATTTTTATCTACCTTCGCTGATTTTTTTTCAGCATCTGCAGTTCTTTCTTAAACATCTCTGGAGAACATGGGTGGGTGACCTTTCTTTAGGGATCGAAGAAGGGTCCAGACCCAAAACGCCACCTTTAGTTTAGGGACACAGCTCGAAAACAGGCCCTTCGGCCCATCGAGTCCGTGCCGACCACCCCACTCCGTACACTAGCACTATCCCACACACACCAAGGACACTTTACAACTTTTAACCAAAGCCAATTAACCCACAAGCCCGCACGCCTTTGGAGAGCGGGAGGAAACCGGAGCACCCTGGAGAAAGCCCCACGCAGTCGCACAGGGGAGAACGTGCAAACTCCGTAAGGGCAGCCCCCCCGTGGTCGGGATCGAACCTGGATCTCCGGCGCTGCATGGCAGCAACTCTACCGCTGTGCCACCCTTGCCACCTATCCATGTTCTCCAAAGATGCTGCCAGACCCGCTGAGTTCCTCCAACACTCTGTGTCCCACAACAGTGACTGTGATGCCCACGCAGTTCAATAATCAGCGTGAACGGCAGCTGGATAAATGTACCATCATTTCCTCAGCGATGCCACCGTTGAACGTAGTATTGGAGATCATTTTGGTCGGGCAAGGCAACTTGACGTGCGTAGGTGGGAACTCCGATACATGGATCCAGGTTCGACGTCTGCATCTCCTCCTCTCTCGATTGTTACTGGGCTAGTCTGTACCAGGGCCCCAAGGAGGGCTGGGGATAGATGTGTGGAGAATCCAGAGGTTTTAGTTTAGAGATACAGTGCAGAAACAGACCCTACGGCCCACCGGGTCCACACCGACCAGCAATCGGAATTGTGCAGCACGGTGGCGCAGCGGGTAGAGCTGCTGCCTCACAGCGCCAGAGACCCGGGTTCCATCCTGGCCACGGGCTCTGTCCGTACGATGTTTGTGCGTTCTCCCCGTGACCTGCGTGGGTTTTCCCCGGGTGCTCCGGTTTCCTCCCACACTCTAAAGACGTACAGGTTTGCAGGCTAATTGGCTTGGTGTAAGTGTGTGTGTGTGTGTGTGTGTGTGTGTGTGGTAGTGAGAGAGAGAGTGAGAGAATGAGAGGGAGAGAATGAGAATGAGAGGGAGAGAATGAGAGAGAGAATGAGAATGAAAGTGAGAGAGTGAGAGAGAGTGTGTGTGAGTGTGTGCGTGAGTGTGAGTGTGTGTGTGGTGTGTGTGTGGTGTGTGATGTGTGATGTGTGGTGTGTGGTGTGTGTGTGTGTGTGTGTGTGTGTGTGTGTGTGGTAGTGAGAGGGAGTGAGAGAATGAGAGTGAGAGAATGAAAGTGGGAGTGTGAGAGAGAGAGAGAGTGTGTGTGTGTGTGTGGTGTGTGTGTGTGTGGTGTGTGTGTGTGGTAGTGAGAGGGAGTGAGAGAGAGAGTGAGAGAATGAGAATGAGAGAGAGAATGAAAGTGAGAGAGAGTGTGAGAGAGAGAGAGAGAGAGTGTGTGTGTGTGTGTGTGTGTGTGTGTGTGTGTGTGTGTGTGTGTGTGTGTGTGTGTGTGTGTGTGTGTGTGTGTGTGTGTGTGTGTGTGTGTGTGTGTGTGTGTGTGTGTGTGTGTGTGTGCGCGCGCCTGTTCGTGTGCGGGGATGGCTGGTCGGTGCCGACTCGGTGGGCCGAAGGGCCTTGTTTTCCACGCTGTATCTCTAAATGAAAGAATGAAACAGTTCCCAATGCCCCAGCGCACGGTGAGTGGGAAAGGGGGGATCAGTGACTGGGCTGTAGGGCTGACGCCTTCTTGGCGTTCTTGCGCGTCAAGGCGCTCTCAGGGTGCGTCTCCCTGACGTGGACGTAGTGTCCCTCCTGGCTCTCGGCCGTGAAGCCGCAGTCCTCGCACACGTAGAGCTTGGCGCGGCGCTCCTTGTAGGCGTAGCCCTGCAGGACCCCGTGGATCTTCTTCAGGTGAGACTCCAGGGAGCAGCGTTGAGTGAAAGCTTTCTCGCACAGCTCGCACTTGTAGGGCCGGATCCCTGGCGGAGACACAAAGGGCGAGGGTCAAGTCAAGTCAAGTCAAGTATTCGTCACATACACATACCAGATTACAACGCAGTGAAATGAAAAGTGGCAATGCTCGTGGATTGTGCAAAAAAAAACAAACAGAATGGAACAGAATCACATATTCACATCCGGCTCTACAAGTATAGAAGTTGGGATGTAATGTTAAAATTGTACAAGGCATTGGTGAGGCCAATTCTGGAGTATGGTGTACAATTTTGGTCGCCTAATTATAGGAAGGATGTCAACAAGGATGTCAACAAAATAGAGAGAGTACAGAGGAGATTTACTACAGAGAGCACAGAGGAGATGTTGCCTGGGTTTCAGCAACTAAGTTACAGAGAAAGGTTGAACAAGTTAGGTCTTTATTCTTTGGAGCGCAGAAGGTTAAGGGGGGACTTGATAGAGGTCTTTAAAATGATGAGAGGGATAGACAGAGTTGACGTGGATAAGCTTTTCCCACTGAGAGTAGGGAAGATTCAAACAAGAGTACATGACTTGAGAATTAAGGGACAGAAGTTTAAGGGTAACATGAGGGGAACTTCTTTACTCAGAGAGTGGTAGCTGTGTGGAATGAGCTTCCAGTGGAGGTGGTGGAGGCAGGTTCGATTTTATCATTTAAAAATAAATTGGATAGGGATATGGACGGGAAAGGAATGGAGGGTTATGGTCTGAGTGCAGGTAGATGGGACTAGGGGAGAATAAGTGTTCGGCACGGACTAGAAGGGCCGAGATGGCCTGTTTCCGTGCTGTAATTGTTATATGGTTATATTACATATTTGTGGGAGGGAGGGAAGAAAAAGGGAAAAAACAGACATCACACAACGGTAAAATGGTCCCAGTAAAGTTAGTCCCTGGTGAGATTGGAGTTTACAGTCCTAATGGCCTCTGGGAAGAAACTCCTTCTCATCCTCCCCGTTCTCACAGCATGGCAACGGAGGCGTTTGCCTGACCGTAGCAGCTGGAGCAGTCCGTTGCTGGGGTGGAAGGGGTCTCCCATGATCTTGTTGGCTCTGGAGTTGCACCTCCTGATGTATCACCTCATTAAAGTGTTGGTTCAGATCCGCAGCGCGGAAACAGGCCCTTCGGCCCACCGGGTCCGCGCCGACCAGCAGTCACCCCGTATGCTAACACTATCCTACACACACACACACACTAGGGACAATTTACAATTTTTACAGCCCAATTAACGTACAAACCCGCACGTCTTTGCAGTGTGGGAGGAAACCAGAGCACCTGGAGAAAACCCACGAGGTCACAAGGAGAACGTACAAACTCAGTTCATAAGTGATCTGAACAGAATGAGGCCATTCGGCCCATCGAGTCGACTGCCAATCAATCGTAGCTGATCTATCTCTCCCTCCTAACCTCATTCTCCTGCCTTCTTCCCATAACCCCCGACACCCGTACTAATCAAGAATCGATCTATCTCTGCCTTAAAAATATCCACTGACTTGTGGCCTCCACAGCCGTCTGTGGCAATGAATTCCACAGATTCACCACCCTCTGACTAAAGAAGTTCGTCCGGGGTTGGACGAGCTAGCTGCAGGAAGATTGTTCCCGATGTTGGGGAAGTCCAGAACAAGGGGTCACACAGTTTAAGGATAAGAGGGAAATCTTTTAGGACCGAGATGAGAAAAACATTTTTCACACAGAGAGTGGTGAATCTGTGGAATTCTCTGCCACAGAAGGTAGTTGAGGCCACAGTTCATTGGCTATATTTAAGAGGGAGTTAGATGTGGCCCTTGTGGCTAAAGGGATCAGGGGGTATGGAGAGAAGGCAGGGATGGGATACTGAGTTGGATGATCAGCCATGATCATATTGAATGGCGGTGCAGGCTCGAAGGGCCGAATGGCCTACTCCTGCACCTAATTTCTATGTTTCTATGTCCTCACCACCTTTCTAAAAGAGCCCCCTTTAATTCTGAGGATATGACACCCGTCTCCTCCATTGTCAGAGTGGATGCCTCCCACACTCTAAAGACATACGAGTTTGGAGGTTAATTGTATTTGGTAAAAATTGTAAATTGTCCCGAGTGTGTGCAGGATAGTGCTAGTGATTGCTGGCCGGCACAGACCCAGTGGGCTGAAGGGCCTTGTTTCCCACGCTGTATCTCTAAAGTCGAAAGTGCGTAGGATGGGGCGAGTGTACGGGGCAACTGCTGGCCGGCACGGACTGGGCGGGCCGAAGGGCCCATTTCTGCGCTGCTCCTACAAAGTCAAGGCGGGTGGAATTAAAACAGGGCGGCGGCCCCTGGCGTTACCTGTGTGCGTCCGCACGTGCCTCTTGAGGTCGAAGGTGTCGTTGAAGCCCTTGCCGCAGAAAGTGCAGATGTGCCGTTTCACCAGGTTGTGGCATTTCATGTGGCGGTTCAGCATTCGCTGGAACTGGAAGGTCTTCTGGCACAAGTGGCACATGTACCTCTGGGCCGCACATTCCCCAATGGTCACCTGCGGATGGACACAGCCCCTGGTCACAAACAATCCACCCCCTCACTCCCGGAAAGCACCGCATCCCAGCCGGCGCAGCGGTAGAGTTCCTGCCTATATAACAAGAGGAATCAAGTCTGCCAATCAAACCTGCTCCGCCATTCAATCATGGCTGATCTATCTCTCCCTCCTAACCCCAGAAGGCAGGAACGGGGTACTGAATGTGGATGATCATCCATGATCACAGTAAATGGCAGTGCTGGCTCGAAGGGCCGAATGGCCTACTCCTGCACCTATTGTCTATTGAATTAGAATTTAGGAGATTGAGATAGAATTTAGGAGATTGAGAGGGGATCTTATAGAAACTTACAAAATTCTTAAGGGGTTGGACAGGCTAGATGCAGGAAGATTGCTCCCGATGTTGGGGAAGTCCAGGACAAGGGGTCACAGCTTAAGGATAAGGGGGAAATCCTTTAAAACCGAGATGAGAAGAACTTTTTTCACACAGAGAGTGGTGAATCTCTGGAACTCTCTGCCACAGAGGGTAGTCGAGGCCAGTTCATTGGCTATATTTAAGAGGCAGTTAGATGTGGCCCTTGTGGCTAAGGGGATCAGAGGGTATGGAGAGAAGGCAGGTACGGGATACTGAGTTGGATGATCAGCCATGATCATATTGAATGGCGGTGCAGGCTCGAAGGGCCGAATGGCCTACTCCTGCACCTAATTTCTATGTTTCTATGAATAGGAATAGATTTAGGCCATTCGGCCCATCAGGTCTACTCCGCCATTCAATCATGGCTGATCTATCTCTCCCTCCTAACCCCATTCTCCTGCCTTCTCCCCATAACCCCCGACACCCACACTAATCAAGAATCTATCTATCTCTGCCTTAAAAATATCCACTGACTTGTGGCCTCCACAGCCGTCTGTGGCAAAGAATTCCACAGATTCACCACCCTCTGACTAAAGAAGACCAGAGACCCGGGTTCGATCCCGTCTACGGGCTGCTTGTCTGTACGGAGTTTGGACATTTTCCCCGTGACCTGCGTGGATTTTCTCCAAGATCTTCGACTTCCTCCAAACACACAAAAAGTTGGAGTAGCCAACATGTCTCACCAACATCTTATACAACTGCAACATGACCTCCCAACTTCTATACTCATTAGACCAACCTTAATTTTGGAACGCACGAATTCTTGTTGGGGGCTCTGGTTGATGCCATTGTCAACGTCTTGGGCTGAAGTGCTGGAGTCAGTGTCGTATGTAGATTCCTTTTCTGTGCTGTCATCGGCAGTCAGGCACAAGGGGGCCTCACAGATCTCCTCCCCTTGGCACTGAATCACATCTAAAGGAACTAAGGAGAACATCGTGGAGTCACACAGCGCAGTAAACCACCTCCACGCCACCCATCCTGCACCATCTGGGCCGTAGACACAAGATGCTGGAGTAACTCAGCAGGACAGGCGGCATGTTTAAGAAGGAACTGCAGATGCTGGAAAATTGAAGGTAGACAAAAGTACTGGAGAAACTCAGCGGGTGCAGCAGCATCTATGGAGCGAAGGAAATCTCCAAATTTGCGGATGACACGAAGCTGGGGGGGCGGTGTTAGCTGTGTGGAGGATGCTAGGAGGCTGCAAGGCGACTTGGATAGGCTGGGTGAGTGGGCAAATGCATGGCAGATGCAGTATAATGTGGATAAATGTGAGGTTATCCACTTTGGTGGCAAAAACAGGAAAGTAGACTATTATCTGAATGGTGGCCGATTAGGAAAGGGGGAGATGCAACGAGACCTGGGTGTCATGGTACACCAGTCATTGAAAGTAGGCATGCAGGTGCAGCAGGCAGTGAAGAAAGCGAATGGTATGTTAGCATTCATAGCAAAAGGATTTGAGTATAGGAGCAGGGAGGTTCTACTGCAGTTGTACAGGGTCTTGGTGAGACCACACCTGGAGTATTGCGTACAGTTTTGGTCTCCTAATCTGAGGAAAGACATTCTTGCCATAGAGGGAGTACAGAGAAGGTTCACCAGACTGATTCCTGGGATGTCAGGACTTTTATATGAAGAAAGACTGGATAGACTCGGCTTGTACTCGCTAGAATTTAGAAGATTGAGGGGGGATCTTATAGAAACTTACAAAATTCTTAAGGGGTTGGACAGGCTAGATGCAGGAAGATTGTTCCCGATGTTGGGGAAGTCCAGAACAAGGGGTCACACAGTTTAAGGATAAGGGGGAAGTCTTTTCGGACCGAGATGAGGAAAACATTTTTCACACAGAGAGTGGTGAATCTGTGGAATTCTCTGCCACAGAAGGTAGTTGAGGCCACAGTTCATTGGCTATATTTAAGAGGGAGTTAGATGTGGTCCTTGTGGCTAAAGGGATCAGGGGGTATGGAGAGAAGGCAGGTACAGGATACTGAGTTGGATGATCAGCCATGATCACATTGAATGGCGGTGGGGGCTCGAAGGGCCGAATGGCCTACTCCTGCACCTATTTTCTATGTTTCTATGAAATAGGCAACGTTTCGGGCTGAAACCCTTCTTTAGACTGATGTCAGGGGAGGGGGCGGGACAGAGATAGAATGTAAGTCGGAGACAGTAAGACTAGTGGGAGAACTGGGAAGGGGGAGGGGGTGGAGAGAGAGGGAAAGCAAGGGCTACCTGAAGTTAGAGAAGTCAACGTTCGTACCGCTGGGGTGTAAACTACCCAAGCGAAATATGAGGTGCTGCTCCTCCAATTTGCGCTGGGCCTCACTCTGGCAATGGAGGAGGCCCAGGACAGAAAGGTCAGATTGGGAATGGGAGGGGGGAGTTGAAGTGCTGAGCCACCGGGAGATCAGGTAGGTGAAGGCGGACTGAGCGGAGGTGTCAGTGAAACGATCGCCGAGCCTGCGCTTGGTCTCGCCGATGTAGAGAAGTTGACGCCTGGAACAGCAGATACAGTAGATGAGGTTGGAGGAGGTGCAAGGGAGCCTCTGCCTAAACAGTGCTAGAGACTCGGGTTTAATCCCAACTACGGGTGCTGTCTGTACAGAGTTCGTACATTTTCCTAGTGACTCCTCCAAGATCTTCGGTTTCCTCCCACACTCCAAAGACGTACCAGTTTGCAGGTTAATTGGCTTGGTATAAATGTGTGTGTGTGTGTGTGTGTGTGTGTATATGTGTGTGTGTGTGTGTGTGTGTGTGTGTGTCATGTGTGGTGTGTGTGTGTCTGTGTGAGTGTGTCATGTGTGTGTGTGTGTCGTGTGTGTGTGTGTGTGTGTCTGTGTCGTGTATGTGTGTGTGTGTGTGTGTGTGTCGTGTGTCTGGTGTGTGTGTGTGTGTGTCGTGTCTGTGAGTCTTGTGTGTGTGTGTGTGTGTGTCTGTGTGTGTGTCTTGTGTGTTAATGTGCAGGGATCACTGGTCAGCACAGACCAGGTGGGCCGAAGGGCCTGTTTCCACGCTGTATCTCTAAAATAAACTAAACTAGGGGTCATTTTTACAGAAGCCACATAACCTGCAAAACTGCACGTCTTTGGGACTCGGGAGGAAACCGGAGCAACTGGAGAAAACCCACAAGGTCACCGGGACAACGTGCAAACTCCGCACAGACAGCATCCGAGATCCGGATCGAACCCGGGTCTCCGGCGATGTGAGGCATTAGCTCCACTGTGCCAACCTGCCTTGGAAATAGATCTCGGATATGTGGTTTAACCAGCGACCCTCTGACTATCCTTGATCGGACTCTGCTGGCTTTACCTTGCACTAAACGTTATTCCCTTTATCCTGTATCTGTACACTGTGGACGGCTGGATTGTAATCATGTATTGTCTTTCCGCTGACTGGTTAGCGCGCAACAAAAGCTTTTCACTGTACCTCGGTACACGGGACAGTAAACTAAACTGAACTGAAACATCTCAAAGTGTGCCAATCCATTGACCGATATATTAAAAGCCCAGTACAGCATGGAACAGTACAGCACAGGATCAGGCCCTTCGGCCCACAATGTCTGTGCTGAACAAGATACCAAGTTAAACTAATCCCCTCTGAGCCCCATCCCTCTATTCCCTGCATATCCAAAAGCCTCTTAAACGCCACTATCGTATCTGCCTCCTCCACCACCACCCCTGGCAACACTTTCCAGTTCCCCGCCATTCTCTAAACAATTTTTAAAAACTTGCCCCGCACATCTTCTTTAAGCCTCGCCTGTCACATCAACCAATTTTATCAGACACCAGTGTAGAAGAGAGGGAGAGAGCCATCAAGACACACTGTGGAAATAGGCCCTTTGGCCCTACTTGCCCACAACAACCAACCAACATGCCCCATCTATACTAGTCCCGCCTGCCTGTGTTTGCACCATATCCCGCCAAACCGGTCCTATCCATGTACATGTCCAAATGTCTTTATGAATGTTATGATAGTCCCAGCCTCAACTACCTCCTCCGGCAGCTCGCTCCATACACCCACCACCCTTTCTGTGAGAAAGTTACCCCTCAGATTCCTATTAAATCTTCCCCCCCCCCCACCCCCCACCTTAAACCCATGTCCTCTGGTTCTCGATTCCCCCACTCTGGGTAAACGACTGTGCATTTATACCTAATCTATTCGATGTCGTGGAAACAGGCCCTTTAGCAAAAATAGCCCATGCCGACCAAAATGCCCCCATCTACCTGTGTTTGGACCATAACCCTCTAACCCTATCCTATACCTGCCATAAACCTATCTGGAGACAGCCAAAAGCTTCAAATTCCTGGGCGTGCATATTTCTTAAGATCTTACTTGAACCCAATGCACTGATGCAATTATAACGAAAGCACATCAACGCTTTCTACTTCCTGAGAAGCTTACGGAGATTTGGTATGTCAGAGAGGATTCTCTTGAACTTCTACAGGTGCACAGTATCTACAGGGATCAACAGGAGTCGTTGCCTCAAAAAGGCAGCCGGCATCATCAGAGACCCACACCACCCTCTCAATGATAGGAGTAGTATTAGGCCATTCGGCCCATCAAGTCTACTCCACCATTCAATCATGGCTAATCTATCTCTCCCTCCTAACCCCATTCTCCTGCCTTCTCCCCGTAAACCCCTGACACCCGCACTAATCAAGAATCTATCCGTCTCTGCCTTAAACGGGATGACAGATGGCACAATGGGCTAAGTGTTCGGCTGGCAACCGGAAGGTAGCCGGTTCGAATCCCGCTTGGAGTGCGTACTGTCGTTGTGTCCTTGGGCAAGACACTTCACCCACCTTTGCCTGTGTGTGAATGTGTGTGAGTGATTGGTGGTGGTCGGAGGGGCCGTAGGCGCAGATTGGCAGCCACGCTTCCGTCAGTCTGCCCCAGGGCAGCTGTGGCTACAGAAGTAGCTTACCACCACCGAGTGTGACTGAGGAGTGAATGAAAAATGCGATGTAAAGCGCCTTGAGTATTAGAAAGGCACTATATAAATCCCATCCATTATTATTATTATTATTAAATATACTGTATCCACTAACATGGTCTGTTGTAAAGAATTCCACAGATTCACCGCCCTCTGACTAAATAAATTCCTCCTCATCTCCTTCCTAAAAGAATGTCCTTTAATTATGAGGCTGTGTCCTCTAGTCCTAGACTCTCCAACTAGTGGAAACGTCCTTTCTAAAAGGACGCCTTTTAATTCTAAGGCCATGACCTCTGGTCCTAGACTCTGCCACTAGTGGAAACATCCTCTCCACATCCACTCTATCCAGGCCTTTCACTATTCGGTAACATTTCAATGAGGTCCTTCCCCTCATTCTTCTAAACTCCAACGAGTACAGGCCCAGTGCCGACAAACGCTCATCGTAAGAAAGAGGTTAAATAAATATTCTTTGGTTGTTAACCGCTCCTGTTCAGCTTACAGTAATGCCGCCAGGAAATGCAGACGTTGCCATCTTGAGTAAAAGTCAAAGTGCTGGAGGAACTCAACGGGTCAGGTAGCATCCGCGGAGGGAAATGGACAGACGATGTTTTGGGTCGAGATGTGGACGGAGGAATTGGGAGGAGGGGATGGAGTCCTTACAGGAAGCAGGGTGGGAAGAAGTGTAGTCCAGATAGCCATGGGAGTCAGTGGGTTTAGAGTGGATGTCGGTCTGTAGTCTGTCACCTGCGATGGAGATTGTGAGGTGTTTTGGGTCGAGGCGCTTCTTCGGACTGAAGGGAACATGGCTGGGAGAGCAGTAGGAATCGTAGAGGGGAAGCAGAGAGAGAGGGCGTCACAGAAAAGCTGGAGAGAGCGCAGGGATGATTTACGAGGATGCTGCCAGGACTCGTGGGCCTGAGCTACAGGGAGAGGTTGGGCAAGCTAGGACTTGTAAGATCACTTGATAGGAGCAGAATTAGGCCATTCGGCCCACCAAGTCTACTCCACCATGCAATCACGGCTGATCTATCTCTCCCTCCTAACCCCATTCTCCTGCCTTCTCCCCGTAACCCCTGACACCAGCACTAATCAAGAATCTATCTATCTCTGCCTTAAATATATCCACTGACTCGTGGCCTCCACAGCCGTCTGTGGCAAAGAATTCCACAGATTCACCACCCTCTGACTGAAGATTCTATTCCTTCGAGCGCAGGAGGATGAGGGGTGATCTTATAAAAATCATGAGGGGAATAGATAGAGTCTTTCATGCAGAATAGGGGAATCGAGAACCAGAGGACATTGGTCTAATGCAAGGAGGGGGGGGAGAAGATTTAATAGGTACCTGAGGGGCAACGTTTTTACACAAAGGGTGGAGTGTGTATGGAACAAGGTGGTAGAGGATGTAGTTGATTCACGTTAAGAGTCACACAGCATAGAAAGGCGCTGGTCAGGCCGCATTTCGACCGGAAGGCATTGCAGAGGGTGGTGAAAATTGCCCAACGCATCACCGGTTCCTCGCTCCCCTCCATTGAGTTTGTCCAAAGCAAGCGTTGTCTGCGGAGGGCGCTCAGCATCGCCAAGGACTGCTCTCACCCCAACCATGGACTGTTTACCCTCCTACCATCCGGGAGGCGCTACAGGTCTCTCCGTTGCCGAACCAGCAGGTCCAGGAACAGCTTCTTCCCTGCGGCTGTCACTCTACTCAACAACGTACCTCGGTGACTGCCAATCACCCCCCCACCCCCCGGACACTTATTATCACTTATTATTATTTATTCAAATCATTTGCTATGTCGCTCTTCCAGGGAGATGCTAAATGCATTTCGTTGTCTCTGTACTGTACACTGACAATGACAATTAAAATTGAATCTGAATCTGAATCTGAATCTGAATCTGATTTGGAGAAATGTGAGCAAATTCTGGGCCCCATATCTGAGGAAGGATGTGCCGGATCTGGAGAGGGTCCAGAGGAGGTTTACGAGAACGATCCCAGGAATGAGTTGGGTTAACATATGATGAGCGTTTGTCGGCACTGGGCCTGTACTCGCTGGAGTTTAGAAGGATGAGGGGACCCCTCATTGAAACGTACAGAATAGTGAAAGGCCCGGATAGAGTGGATGTGGAGAGGATGTTTCCACTAGTGGCAGAGTCTAGGACCAGAGGTCATGGCCTTAGAATTAAAAGGCGTCCTTTTAGAAAGGAGTTGGGGAGGAACTTATTTAGCCAGAGGGTGGTGAATCTGTGGAATTCATTGCCACAGACGGCTGTGGAGGCCACAAGTCAGTGGATATTTTTAAGGCAGAGATAGATAGATTCTGGATTAGAACAGGTATCAAGACCTTCTTGCACAGAGTCGTGGGGTGCCTGGAACGCGCTGGTGGTGGTGGAGGCAGATACGATAGTGGTGTTTAAGAGGCGTTTAGATAGGCACATGGAGATGGAGGGAAATGGATCCCACACAGGCAGAGGAGGTCAGTTTAACTTGGCATCATGCCCGACACGGACAATGTGGGCAGAAGGGCCTGTTCCTGTTGCTGTACAGTTCTATGTACAAACAAGGAACTACAGATGCTGGTTAATACACAAAAGGACACAGAGTGCTGGAGTAACTCAGCGGGTCAGGCAGCATCTGTGGAGAACACGGATAGGTGATGTTTCACAGAGTACTGGAGTAACTCAGCGGGTCAGGCAGCATCTGTGGAGAACATGGATAGGTGATGTTTCACAGAGTGCTGGAGTAACTCAGCGGGTCAGGCAGCATCTGTGGAGAACATGGATAGGTGACGTTTCACAGAGTGCTGGAGTAACTCAGCGGGTCAGGCAGCATCTGTGGAGAACATGGATAGGTGACGTTTCACAGAGTGCTGGAGTAACTCAGCGGGTCAGGCAGCATCTGTGGAGAACATGGATAGGTGACGTTTCACAGAGTGCTGGAGTAACTCAGCGGGTCAGGCAGCATCTGTGGAGAACATGGATAGGTGACCTTTCAGGTCGAGACACTTCTTCAGACTCACCTATTCAAGTCTGAAGAAGGGTCTTGACCCGAAACGCCACCCATTCCTTCTCCCCAGAGATGCTGCCCGTCCCGCTGAGTTACTCCAGCATCTTGTGGCCGTGTGGCTGTCTGACTTGCACCAATTCCTCCAGCTCTGAATGTGGACCACCTTCTAGGCTGCCTGAGCCCGCTGAGTTCCTCCAGCACTCTGTGTCCATGTTCTCCTGAGATACTGCCTGACCCGCCTGAGGAAGGACATTCTTGCTATTGAGGGAGTACAGCGTAGGTTTACAAGGTTAATTCCCGGGATGGCGGGACTGTCATATACTGAGAGAATGGAGCGGCTGGGCTTGTACACTCTGGAGTTTAGAAGGATGAGAGGAGATCTCATTGAAACATATAAGATTGTTAAGGGCTTGGAAACACTAGAGGCAGGAAACATGTTCCCGATGTGTTTAAGAAGCAACTGCAGATGCTGGAAAATCGAAGGTAGACAAAAATGCTGGAGAAACTCAAGGAGTAAGCCATTTAGAACGGAGACGAGGAAACACTTTTTCTCACAGAGAGTGGTGAGTCTGTGGAATTCTCTGCCTCAGAGGGCGGTGGAGGCAGGTTCTCTGGATACTTTCAAGAGAGAGGCTCTTTGTTTTCTATCTCTGCTTCTTTTCATTCTCTTTCTTATCTCATTTTCCTTTTCTCACTTTCTGATATCACACACGTTTCTATTTCTTTTCTATTCTTTCTCTGTCTCCTTTTTATTGTTAAAATAAAAATAAGAAGAAGCTGTACGTGAATTGTAACATACCAATATATACTAGGTACCTAAACAGGTGCCATATTATTGTACTTCTAATTTTTTTTTAAATTCTCGCTGGTCGGGGCTGACTCGGTGGGCCGAAGGGCCTGTTTCCGCGCTGTATCTCTAAACTAAAGGGCGCGGCTTTGTGGTAAAACTGAGGTCTCTAAACTAAACTAGAGAAGCTGAGAGTTTCAGAAGGAACTGCAGATGCTGGAAAAAATAGGTAGGAGGTAGTCTGAAGAAGCTCTTAAAGATAGCGGAGTCAGGGGATATGGGGAGAAGGCAGGAACGGGGTACTGATTGGGGATGATCAGCCATGATCACATTGACTGTGTAGATTTATTCATATTCTATGTCGCTCTTCCAGGGAGATGCTAACTGCATTTCGTTGTGTCTATACTGTACACTGACAATGACAATTAAAGTTGAATCTGAATCTGAATGGCGGTGCTGGCTCGAAGGGCCGAATGGCCTCTACTCCTGCACCTATTGTCTGTGTCCATGTTCTCCAGAGATGCTGCCTGACCCGCTGAGTTCCTCCAGCACTTCTAACGTTTAAACTGACCTCAAAGTACCAGCAGGGCCAGGCCTAAACTCGCAATGCATACAAGCCTGAATCTTATCCAATTCCCATTCCACAGGTATATAGAGTACAGTAAATAACAGCAACATTCTGTCACTCCTTCCTTCCAACCGAGTTAATTATTTCCCAAGAGAGAATATCCTTGACCAGTCCAAGACCGTTATGTCGTCTATCAAACCCTCACCTCCCCCACTTTTCCTGACCACACCCTCATTTTTCTTGTGTTAAAAGGTGTGGGCGTTAAAAAAAACATCTTAAAAGTGCATTGGCGAAGAGGTGGAGTTACTAATTACCACAATTGATCACGTTTCTTTTTCGCGAATCGTTTTTTAGGACCTTATACTTAGAAAAACAGTTGTCATTCCGCCCGATTGAAAATCGCTGTGTTTAAAAAAAACCATGTGGACATGTTTCCCAAAACATTTGGAAAAGTTACCACGTTAAGCCCTCCACCCCCCTCTCCACTCCCCACTCCACCCTCCTCCTCCTCTCCCTCTCCACCCCCCACTCCACTCCCCTCTCCACTCCTCCCCTCTCACCCCCCACCCCCCCCTCCACTCCCCTACTCCTCCCTCCCACTCCCTCCCCTCTCCACCCCCACTCCACCACCCTCCTCCTCCCCCTCTCCACCCCCCACTCCACCCCCCTCTCCACTCCCCACTCCACCCCCCTCCTCCTCTCCCTCTCCCAAAACAAAACTTTTTCTTAGAAGAAAGTTTTTTTTTAAGTTTCACGTGGCCTGAGATACACAAAATCCCCAGGCAACCTCGTGTGCGAACACAATCTAGACCTCCTTTTAAAAGAGGGCTTGGTAGAATATTTCCTGATTAGATTTAGCTTCGAACAGTTAGTAAGGTGTTGCAGAGAGAGGGAGAAGGAAGGAAAAACAATATCCATGCGACACAAATCTAGTAAAACAAAAACTAAAACTGGTGGCTTTGAAATCGACCCAGTTATTAACAGCCCGTTGCAAAGCCACAAGTTCTATGCTGGTGTGTGTTAGATTCTGTTGTACACCTATCTTGATCAGGTTATGGGGAGAAGGCAGGGGAATGGGGTTAACTTTTAACTTTATTGAAAATGTTAAAAAATACAAACACAAATAAACTTGTAAGCAATAAATTTTTTTTTTTAAAAACACAAAGGAAAACAAACAAATAAGTAACTCAAATAATATCGTTCATGTTCAAAATTGGTAAGAAGAAGTTGGAAACCTTTTCTGGTCCTACCCCCCTCTTATTTTCTATACATTTTCATGGAAAAACAAAATAATGGGAACAAATTGACCCATTTAGGAGGGAGAGAGATCGATTGAGTGTCCGTTTAACGTCCGGCATCGAGCCTGTTGCTATGGTCTCTGTATGTATGTGTATTAAAGCATCTATTATAGAGCTTAACGGAGTCAGACAAAAACGCTGGAGAGACTGAGGAAGGGAGCGAAGGAAATAGGCGACCCCAAGTTCAACGACCCACAGTGTGGACGCGATGGGCCGAATGGCCGAATTCTGCCCCCTGTCACTTGTGGATGTATGAACAGCGATTGGTGTAGCTGGGGCATGTTGGGCCACTTACTGGATCTAAGCAGTGCCGCTTTTAACACACACACACACACACACACACCCCGGTTAGATTTATTTGTTTGGCCGCAAGTGAAACTCCACCGCGCAAAAGTACTTACGAGGAATATAAATATCCGCCCTCAACTCGTCCGGTAACTCGCCCCAGTTGCGATGCCGTGAGATGGTGTTGCGGGTTTTCACCAGGAAGGCTCTGGGCATCTTTACCTCCTCACCTGTGGGCAGTAGCTAGGGTCAGCGTTCAACTCCCCCCAGTGAGAGGGAGAGAGGGAGAGACACAGGGAGAGAGACACAGAGAGAGGGAGACACACACAGAGGCACAAGGAGAGGGAGAGGCACAGGGAGAGGGAGAGACACAGGGAGAGGGAGAGGGACACAGGGAGAGGGACACAGAGAGAGGGAGAGACACAGAGAGAGGGAGAGACACAGAGAGAGGGAGAGAGACACAGGGAGAGGGAGAGACACAGGGAGAGGGAGAGACACGGAGAGAGTGGACCAAAACTAACCGTGACTGAAGTTCCTCCACCCTCTCCCGTCTCCTCCCCTCCACACACTTTACCTCCGCTATTTCTTCCCTCTCCCCTCCCACCTTCCCGCTTCCGCCTTCCCTTCTTCTCGCCTCCCACCTTCCTTCCCTCTCCCTCCCTCTTATCTATTCCACACCTTTTCCCTTCCCTCTCTCTTTCACACACACACACACACACCTTCCCTCACCTCCGCTTCCCCTTCGCTCAAGGAACAAAAGTGAACCTTGTCCAGTGGAAATTCCAGCGCTCCCCCCTTTTTCTCTCTCCCCTCCTCTCTCCCCCCCAACTCTATTTTCCCTCTCTCCCCTCCCTCCCTCTCTCTCTACCCCCTCTCTCTTTCTCTCCCTTCCCCTCTCTCTTTCCCCCCTCTCTCTTTCCCACTTTCTCTCTCCCTCTCTCTCTATCCCTCCCCTCTCTCTATCCCTCCCTCGCTCCCCTCTCTCCCTCTAGTTCTCTCTCTCCCCCCTCTCTCTTTCCCCTCTTCTCTCCCCCCCTCTATTTCTCTCTTCCCTCCTCTCTTTCCCCTCTTCGCTCCCTATCTCCCCCTCTCTCTTTCCCCTCTTCTCCCCCCCCTCCCTATTTCTCTTTCCCCTCTTCTCTCCTTCCCCTCTCACTCTCTCCCCTCCCACTATTCCCCCCTCTCTCCCCCCCTCAGCCCCCGCTGCTGTCCAGAGCTGCCATCTCGGGGCTGGGTGAATCCACCAGCACCAGCAGCTTGTGGCGGCCACTGGCCATAGAGACTAAAGTGAAACTCAAACCCCGCTGGGATCAGCGCATGTGCTCGCACATAACGGTGGGTTTTTTGGTAACTCCACTCACACCTGTCCGTTGTTCCTCCCCCGCCCAGTCACCAAACCCATCCCCACCCCTCCCCTCACAACAGTTCCCAAGCCCTGTCACAAACCACACCTTCCCCTTCCCTATCTACACCCCACCCCACACTCTCAGTCTGAAGAAGGGTCTCGTCCACTCCTTCTCTCCACAGATGCTGCCTGTCCCGCTGAGTTGCTTTAAACCAACATGTTGTGTGTTAACTTCGGGTTAAAACCGCACCAAAACCTGGGACTGATATAACTTAGCGTCTTGTTGGATAACACTGCCAAGTTTAGCAACCAACCCGTTTAACCAGGGAGCGTGTAACTGCAGGAATCCTGCACCTATTTGTTTTTTTTCCCCCCAATCGTGAAGGACTTTTAACCCTTTCATCACCGGATTTTATGCTTATCTAAGAGTTGTCTAAGTGCTCACAAGATTGTTAAGGGTTTGGACACGCTGGAGGCAGGAAACAAGTTCCCGATGTTGGGGGAGTCCAGAACCAGGGGCCACACACACACACACACAGTTAAAGAATAAGGGGTAAGCCATTTAGAACGGAGACGAGGAAACACTTTTTCCTCACAGAGAGTGGTGAGTCTGTGGAATTCTCTGCCTCAGAGGGCGGTGGAGGCAGGTTCTCTGGATGCTTTCAAGAAAGAGCTAGATAGGGCTCTTAAAGATAGCGGAGTCATAGAAACATAGAAAATACTGTAGGTGCAGGAGTAGGCCATTCGGCCCTTCGAGCCTGCACCGCCATTCAATATGATCATGGCTGATCATCCAACTCAGTATCCCATACCTGCCTTCTCTCCATACCCCCTGATCCCTTTAGCCACAAGGGCCACATCTAACTCCCTCTTAAATATAGCCAATGAACTGTGGCCTCAATTACCTTCTGCGGGAGAGAATTCCAGAGATTCACCACTCTCTGTGTGAAAAATATTTTCCTCATCTCGGTCCTAAAAGATTTCCCCCTCATCCTTAAACTGTGACCCCTTGTTCTGGACTTCCCCAACACCGGGAACAATCTTCCTGCATCTAGCCTGTCCAACCCCTTAAGTCAGGGGATATGGGGAGAAGGCAGGAACAGGGTACTGATTGGGGATGATCAGCCATGATCACATTGAATGGCGGTGCTGGCTGGAAGGGCCAAATGGCCTCTACTCCTGCACCTATTGTCTATTGCCTAAACCTGCGCCTCTTATGAGTGTGGGAGGAAACCGGAGCACCCGGAGAAAACCCGCGCCGGTCACGGGGAGAACGTGCAAACTCCGTACAGACAGCACCCGTGGTCAGGATTGAACGCGGGTCTCCAGCGCCGGGAGGCAGCAGCTCTACCCGCTGCGCCACCGTGCAGCCCGTTGATCGTCACCTCAGTACCTTCGTAACATGAAGGGGCTATTGTTCAAAGTACCATCAGATGTTTTTTTATCAGTTGTAACCTTGAGTTGACAAACTGGCCCTGGTCTCTGTGTGCACCGAACTAGTTTTCATGCCGTTAACTTTTTTTTAAGAAGGGTATCTTCTAAGTAACTTTTTTTTTTAAACTAACCCCATCAATTCTCTGCACGTCTAGGCATCGGCTCCAAGGTCGACAAAAATGACAGATGGCACAATGGGCTAAGTGTTCGGCTGGCAACCGGAAGGTAGCCGGTTCGAATCCCGCTTGGAGTGCATACTGTCGTTGTGTCCTTGGGCAAGACACTTCACCCACCTTTGCCTGTGTGTGAATGTGTGTGAATGTGTGCGAGTGATTGGTGGTGGTCGGAGGGGCCGTAGGCGCAGATTGGCAGCCACGCTTCCGTCAGTCTGCCCCAGGGCAGCTGTGGCTACAGAAGTAGCTTACCACCACCGAGTGTGACTGAGGAGTGAATGAATAATGCGATGTAAAGCGCCTTGAGTATTAGAAAGGCGCTATATAAATCCCATCCATTATTATTATTATTAAAAATGATGGAGAAACTCAGCGGGTGAGGCAGCGTCTATGGAGCGAAGTAAATAGGCGACGTTTCAGGCCGAGACCCTTCTTCAGACTGATGTAGGGTGGGGGGGAAGAAGAAAGGAAGAGGATGAACCAAAGGGCTGAGGGAGAGCTGAGGAGGGGAGGAGACAGCAAGGGCTACCGGAAATTGGAGGTCAATGTTTATGCCGCTAGGGTGCAGACTGCCCAAGCGGAATATGAGGTGCTGCTCCTCCAATTTCCGGTGGTGCTCACTCTGGCCATGGAGGAGGCCCAGGACAGAAAGGTCGGCTCCAGTTAGACTTACCTGATATCAACATTGAAGAGGCATTTTTAGACAGGTACAGGGTCAGGTACGATTTAGAGGGATGAGGGCCAAACGTGGGCAGGTGGGACTAGCGTAGATGGGGCACGTTGGTCGGCATGGGCAAGTTGGGCCGAAGGGCCTCATTCCGTGCTGTGTGCATGACTCTATGAACCCCTCACACAAACCTCACCTCCCCGCTTCAGAGCCTCTGTTGCTTTCCAAAGACCCGGGATTGAACTTTTTATGAATCGAGGAACATTATTTTGAAAAATTTACCTTCATAAGTGATAGGAGCATAACTAGGCCATTCGGCCCATCAAGTCTACTCCGCCATTCAATCATGGCTGATCTATCTCTCCCATCCTAACCCCATTCTCCTGCCTTCTCCCCGTAACCCCTGACACCCGCACTAATCAAGAATCTATCTATCTATCTCTGCCTTAAAAATACCCATTGACTTGTGACCTCCACAGCCGTCTGTGGCAAAGAATTCCACAGATTCACCGCCCTCTGACTCAAGAATATTCTTCCTCATCTCCTTCCTAAAGGAACGTCCTTTAATTCTGAGGCTGTGCCCTCTGGTCCTAGGCTCTTCCACTAGTGGAAACATCCTCTCCACATCTACTCTATCCGGGACTTTCATTATTAGGTGAGTTTCAATGAGGCACCCCCTCATCCTTCTAAACTCTAGCGGGTACAGGCCCAGCAGCATAATCGAGGACCAGTCTCACCCCCGGTCACTCCCTCTTCTCCCCTCTCCCATCGGGCAAGAGGTACAGAAGTGTGAAAACCAACGCACACACACACCTCCAGATTCAGGGACAGTTTCTTCCCGGCTGTTGTCAGGCAACTGAACCGTCCTCTCACCAACTAGAGAGCGGTCCTGAACTACCATCCACCTCATTGGAGACCCTCGGACTATCCTCGATCGGACTTTACCTTGCACTAAACGTTATTCCCTTTATCCTGTATCTGTACACTGTGGACGGCTCGATTGTAATCATGTGTTGTCTTTCCGCTGACTGGTTAGCGCGCAACAGAAGCTTTTCACTGTACCTCGGTACACGGGACAATAGACTCGACTGTTACTGTAACAGCGCCAACAAACGCTCATCGTACGTTAACCCACTCATTCCCGGGATCGTTCTCCTAAACCTCCTCCTAAACAGAAACGGGGCCCAAAACGGCTCACAATCGCTCTTTACAAGATTCAAGATTCCAGAGAGTCTATTGCCATGTGTCCCAGATGGGACAATGAAATTCTTGCTATGCTTCAGCACAACAGAATATAGTAGGCATGACTACAGAACAGATCAGTGTGTCCATATACCATAGAATATATATATATATATACAAATACATAAGCAGATAAAGTGCAATGGGCTATTAAAGTTCAGATTTTTGTTGGAGTTGAGTTTAATAGCCTGATGGCTGTGGGGAAGTAGCTATTCCTGAACCTGGACGTTGCAGTCTTCAGGCTCCTGTACCTTCTACCTGAAGGTAGCGGGGAGATGAGTGTGTGGCCTTGATGGTGGTGTGGGTCCTTGATGAGGCAGCGACTGCGATAGGACCCCCTCGATGGTGGGGAGGTCAGAGCCGATGATGGACTGGGCAGCGTTTACAACTTTTTGCAGTCTTTTCCGCTCCTGGGCGCTCAGGTTGCCGAACCAAGCCACGATGAGTGAGCTTTATCTCGACAAGCACCTCTAGATCATTAGAGCTCCGCCGAATGTGTTAAATTTCTAGCAAAGATAAATGCAGACGTATATGACAAGACAAACCAGTTAGGTTAGACTTAGAGAATCGGTTAGTTCCTCTTGCTTACTGTTAAAAGCAACATAAAAAAGCCTGTGGCAGCAATTGTCATGACAGGCATGTTTACCCCACAAGTAATAGGTGTGGTGCTCCTAAAGATTCCTTCAGCCAAGTTTACTTGCTTTCTATTTTAATTTTAGAGATACAGTGCGGATGGAACAGGCCCTTCGGCCCACAGTGTTCGTGCCGACCAGCGATCCCCGCACACTAACACTATTCCATAACTACGGAGGACAATTTTTACCTACAAACCTGTACATCTTTGGAAGGTTAATTGGCTTTTGTAAATTGTCCCCAGAGTTTAGGGAGTGGGAACAGAAAGCGGGATAACATAGGACTCGGTGGGCCGAAGGGCCTGTTTCCGTGCTGTGTCTCCAAGAACTTCCCCCACATGGACACAGACCTCTCCAACTTTGGGTTGCATCTGAACTTGCTCTGCCCAAGGCCACGAGAAATTGCAGAGAGTGTAGATGTAGCCCAGTCCATCACACAGACCACACTCCCCACCATTGTAGATGTAGCCCAGTCCATCACACAGACCACACTCCCCACCATTGTAGATGTAGCCCAGTCCATCACACACCACACTCCCCACCATTGTAGATGTAGCCCAGTCCCACACACACACCACACTCCCCACCATTGTAGATGGAGCCCAGTCCATCACACACACACCACACTCCCCACCATTGTAGATGGAGCCCAGTCCATCACACACACCACACTCCCCACCATTGTAGATGTAGCCCAGTCCATCACACACACAGACCACACTCCCCACCATTGTAGATGTAGCCCAGTCCCACACACAGACCACACTCCCCACCATTGTAGATGTAGCCCAGTCCCACACACACACCACACTCCCCACCATTGTAGATGTAGCCCAGTCCATCACACACACCACACTCCCCACCATTGTAGATGTAGCCCAGTCCATCACACAGACCACACTCCCCACCATTGTAGATGTAGCCCAGTCCATCACACAGACCACACTCCCCACCATTGTAGATGTAGCCCAGTCCATCACACACACCACACTCCCCACCATTGTAGATGTAGCCCAGTCCCACACACACCACACTCCCCACCATTGTAGATGTAGCCCAGTCCATCACACACACCACACTCCCCACCATTGTAGATGTAGCCCAGTCCATCACACACAGACCACACTCCCCACCATTGTAGATGTAGCCCAGTCCATCACACAGACCACACTCCCCACCATTGTAGATGTAGCCCAGTCCATCACACAGACCACACTCCCCACCATTGTAGATGTAGCCCAGTCCATCACACAGACCACACTCCCCACCATTGTAGATGTAGCCCAGTCCCACACACACACCACACACTCCCCACCATTGTAGATGTAGCCCAGTCCATCACACAGACCACACTCCCCATCATTGTAGATGTAGCCCAGTCCATCACACACCACACACTCCCCACCATTGTAGATGAAGTCCCAGCCTCAACTACCTCCTCCAGCAGCTCGTTCCATACACCCACCACCCTCTGTGTAAAAAAGTTACCCCTGAGGTTCCTATTGAATCTATTCCCCTACTCTGGGCAGGAGACTCTGTACATGCGCCCATCGCTGGTTGGCACAAACTCGGTGGGCCGAAGGGCCTGTTTCCATGCTGTGTCTCTTAAGACTGAAATCTGTCTCTAATTCTAAAGGTTCATAAGTGCCTCCTTTATCCTCCGAGACCCTTAGGACGGCACGGTGGCGCAGCGGGTAGAGCTGCTGCCGCACAGCGCCAGAGACACGGGTTGTAATCCTGACCACGGGTGCTGTCTGTACGGAGTTTGCACGTTTTCCCTGTAACCGCGTGGGTTTTCTCCTGAGATCACTTCCCCCCACACTACCACACTCCAAAGACGTACGTGTTTGCAGGTTAATTGTCTTGCTATAAAATGTGAATAGTCCGTGGTGTGTGTAGGATAGTTAGTACGCGGGGATCGCTGGTTGGCATGGACTTGGTGGGCCGAAGGGCCTGTTTCCGCGCTGTATCTCTAAACTAAACTCCACCCAGCCCTCCCTAGGTCATGTGATAGGAGCAGAATTAGGCCATTCGGCCCATCAAGTCTACTCCCCCATTCAATCATGGCTGATCTATCTCTCCCTCCTAACCCCATTCTCCTGCCTTCTCCCCGTAACCCCTGACACCCGCACTAATCACCAATCTATCTATCTCTGCCTTAAAAATATCCACTGACTTGTGGCCTCCACAGCCGTCTGTGGCAAAGAATCCCACAGATTCACCACCCTCTGACGAAAGAAATTCCTCCTCGTCTCCTTCCTAAAAGAACCTTCCTCCTTTAATTCTGAGGCTGTGCCCTCTGATCCTAGACTCTCCCACCAGTGGAAACATCCTCTCCACATCCACTCTATCCAGGTCTTTCATTATTCGGGAAGTTTCAATGAGGTCTCCCCCCCCTCATCCTTCTAAACTCCAGCGAGTACAGGCCCAGTGCCGTCAAACGCTCATCCCGCCCCTTCCTAAAAGAACGAGTTCTGTGCCCTCCGATCGCAGACTCAGCAGCCATGTCGCTGATCTTTGCCTTGTCAGCGGTTCTGGATGCGTTACATTTGATTCTTTCTAATGAGTCACCCCATAAATAGGTTTGGGGCGTCGAAACCCTGAGGCACAATAACCAGTTGCAGCTTGCCAGGTGGAAAAATAACCTGTTAGTCCCTACTTTCTGCATTCTGTTCACCGAATCCTCTATGTAATATGACAGACACTGTGCAGATGGATCCGGGGCCTGTGTCCATGCTCACGTGTGTCCCTGGAGGGGAAACACACACACACGTGTCCACGGGAACTCTAGAGGCCTTCCGTGAATGCTGGTCTCCGCGGGGGGGGAGGGGGGGGGAGAGAGTCCGAGCGCATTGTTGATAAAGACGCCACCATTGTATTATAATGATTGCCTGATGTAACGTGACTGTTACACCTGGAAATGCAAATACCGAATCAAGAGAATTTATTGTCTGTGTCCCAGATAGGACAATGAAATTCTTGCTTTGCTTCAGCACAACAGAGGCTCGGTTCGGCAATTTGAGCGCCCTGGAGAGGAAAAGACTACAAAAAGTAGTGAACACTGCCCAGTCCATCATCGGCTCTGACCTTCCTTCCATCGAGGGGATTTATCGCAGTCGCTGCCTCAAAAAGGCTGGCAGTATCATCAAAGACCCACACCATCCTGGCCACACACTCATCTCCCTGCTACCTTCAGGTAGAAGGTACAGGAGCCTGAAGACTGCAACGACCAGGTTCAGGAATAGCTACTTCCCCACAGCCATCAGGCTATTAAACCTGGCTCGGACAAAACTCTGAACATTAATAGCCCATTATCTGTTATTTGCACTTTTATCAGTTTATTTATTCATGTGTGTATATATTTATACAATGGTATATGGACACACTGATCTGTTCTTTAGTCAATGCCTACTACGTTGTGTTGTGCTGAAGCAAAGCAAGAATTTCATTGTCCTATACAGGGACACATGACAATAAACTCTCTTGACTTGAGGCAGCCACTGCGATAGATCCCCTCGATGGTGGGGAGGTCAGAGCCGATGATGGACCAGGCAGTGGTCACAACTTTCTGCAGCCTTTTCCGCTCCTGGACGCTCGGGTTGCCGAACCAAGCCACGATGCAACCAGTCAGCATGCTCTCTACTGTGCACCTGTAGAAGTTCGAGAGAGTCCTCCTTGACATACCGACTCTCCGTAATCTTCTCAGGAAGTAGAGGCGCTGATGTGCTTTCTTTATGATTGCATCAGTGTGCCAGGACCAGCAGAGATCTTCGGAAATATGCACGCCCAGGAATTCGAAGTTCTTGGCCCTTTCCACCAATAAAGTCCTCGTAAAGGAAGAAAGGAAGTGTGCACATGAAGTTTGATTCCAAGATGTCGCCCAACTAGGATCGCCAACTCTCTCACTCCCAAATAATGGACAAAAGGTCAAAACACGGGACAAATTCCCCACGGCAATTCGTCGGCCGTGGTTGGGTGGACGATGAGTCGGCACCGGGTGCTGGACTGCACACAAAGCCCAGCCGGCAGGCCAGCTGAGGAGTTTTGGCCCGGTGGGGGGGGGGGCCTCTCGCACAGTCTGGCGCCCCGTCCAACTCGTGAACCGACGATCGGCCCGTGAGATGGAGGGGGGGGGGGGTGGTGGTGGTGTCGGAGGTCAGCGAAGGCCCGAAGGTCAGACAGCTAGGCCGGGCTGCCGACCGACCAACGGGGCCACCGGCGAGGTGCTGCTGCTGCACTCCACGGGCTGCACTAAGTCGGGACGGGTCCGACCTGACAGTCCCCTTGACCCGAGTAGTAGCGGTCAAATACGGGACATTATAGACACATAGAAAATAGGTGCAGGAGTAGGCCATTCGGCCCTTCGAGCCTGCACCGCCATTCAATATGATCATGGCTGATCATCCAACTCAGTATCCCATCCCTGCCTTCTCTCCATACCCCCTGATCCCTTTAGCCACAAGGGCCACATCTAACTCCCTCTTAAATATAGCCAATGAACTGTGTGGCCTCAACTACCTTCTGTGGCAGAGAATTCCACAGATTCACCACTCTCTGTGTGTGAAAAAAAATGTTTTCCTCATCTCGGTCCTAAAGGATTTCCCCCTTATCCTTAAACTGTGTGGCCCCTTGTTCTGGACTTCCCCAACATCGGGAACAATCTTCCGGCATCTAGCCTGTCCAACCCCTTAAGAATTTTGTGATTATATGGGATGTCCCGGCTAATACGGGACAGTTGGCGACGCTTGTCACTACCCAGGCGACTATTTGAGTTCCAGCCACAGAGGTAAATCTACAGTCGCTCCACACAGCAACAATTCTTCCCATCGGATGTTAGTGTGTGTGTGTATATTTGTGTGTGTGTATATTTATGTGCGGGTATATTTTAGTTTAGTTTAGCTCAGAGATACAGAGTGGAAACAGGCCCTTCTGCCCACCGAGTCATGGAAACATAGGTGCAGGAGGAGTAGGCCGTTCGGCCCTTCGAGCCAGCACCGCCATTCAATATGATCATGGCTGATCATCCACAATCAGTACCCCGTTCCTGCTTTCTCCCCCATATCCCTTGAGCCCTAAGAGCTAAATCGAACTCTCTCTTGAAAACATCCAGTGAATCGGCCTCCGTTGCCCTCTGTGGCAGAGAATTCCACAGATTCACAACTCTCTGGGTGAAGAAGCTTTTCCTCATCTCCGTCCTAAATGGCCGACCCCTTATTCTTAAACTGGTTCTGGACTCCCCTAACATCGGGAACATTTTTCCTGCATCCAGCCTGTCCAATCCTTTACATGTTTCTATAAGATGCCCTCTCATCCTTCTAAATTCCAGCGAATACAAGCCCAGTCGACCCATTCTTTCATCATATGGAGTTTGCGCCAACCAGCGCAGCGGGTAGAGCTGCTGCCTCACAGCGCCAGAGACCCGGGTTCGATCCCGACTACGGGTGCTGTCTGTACGGAGTTTGCACGTTCTCCCCGTGACCTGCGTGGGTTTTCTCCGGGTGCTCCGGTTTCCTCCCACACTCCAAAGACGTTACAGGTTTGCAGGTTAATTGGCTTGGTGTAAATGTAAATTGTCCCTAGTGTGTGTGTGTAGGGTAGTGTTGGTGTGCGGGGTTGGCATGGCTCAGTGGGCCGAAGGGCCTGCACTCCGGGAGCGAGCGGGGGCATGTGCAGAGCCGCAACGGAGCGGTGCAGGTCGATGCAGGTCGCGGGAGGCGCGGCACAGAAACCGCAACCTGTTGGGACAGGAACCACCGCAGAACCTGCCCAGCCCCTGCGGCTCAAACAGCCTGCTGGTGGAACATGGGGAGAGAAGGGGGGAGAGAGAGGGTGAGGGAGAAAGAGAGTGAGGGAGAGGGAGAGACAGACACAGAGAGAGGGAGTGAGGTGGAGAGCGAGGGGGAGAGGTAGAGGTTGGGGGAGAGATAGACAGAGATGGAGGGAGAGAAAGAGAGTGAGAGGAATGGAGAGAGAGAGCAAGAGAGAGGGGATGGGAGAGAGGACGATAGGGGAAGAAAGAGAGAGAAAGAGAGGGAGAGAGAGACAGAGAGGGAGATATAGAAAAAAATATATCCCGGATTGAACCCGGATATAGAGAGAGAGAGAGGGAGATAAGGAGAGAGGAAGAGGGAGAAAGGGAGAGGGAGAGAGAGAGAGAGAATAAGAGAGAGAGAGAGGGAAGGGAAGGAGAGAGGAAGATAGGGGGAGAGAGTGAAAGGAAGAGAGAGGGAAAGGGAGATGATGGGGACAAAGCATAGCATCATGCCAGGAACATAGACCTAGATCGGAGACAGGGTGACCACATGTCCAAAGCTGACAACACTTCAAATGTGGCCTCACTAATGAGTTGTGTATTATCATTTAGTGTTCAAGCAGTCTAATTTCCTCCTACTATCCCTGTATAGCAGACTCGAAGGGCCGAACAGCCTCCACCCGTTACCAACCTGGGTGTGCGCTATAGGGGAGGTTGAGCAGGCTGGGACTCTATTCCTTGGAGCGCAGGAGGATGAGGGGGGATCTTATAGAGGTGTACAAAATCATGAGAGGAATAGATCGGGTAGATGCACAGTCTCTTGCCCAGAGTAGGGGAATCGAGGACCAGAGGACACAGGTTTAAGGTGAAGGGGGAAAGATTTAATAGGAAACTGAGGGGTGATTTTTCCACACAGAGGGTGGTGGGTGTATGGAACGAGCTGCCGGAGGAGGTAGTTGAGGCTGGGACTATTCCAACATATCAAAGACATTGGGACAGGTTTAGAGGGATATGGGCCAAACGTGGGCTGGTGGGACTAGGACTAGTGTTGATGGGCCATGTTGGTCAGCATGGGCAAATTGGGCTGAAGGGCCCGTTTCTGTGCTGGATGAATCTGTGACTCAATGCTGGCTGTGGAGGGCATGGTTTCAGAATGAAGAAAGGTCAGGACCTGAAACATGGCCTGGTTCATTCCCTCCTCAGATGCCGCCCGACCCGTTGAGTTCCTCACCACCTTGGAGATTAGAGATACTGACAGGAATAAAGAACAAACTTCGCAAACAATGCCGGTGTCAACAGGTTTAGCTTAGTGCAGGGAGGAACTGCAGATGCTGGTTTACACCAAAGATAGACACAAAATGCTGGAGTAACTCAGCGGGACAGGCAGCATCTCTGGAGAGAAGGAATGGGTGACGTTTCGGGTCGAGACCCGAGGCTCGGATCGGTCTGAAGAAGGGTCTCGACCCGAATGGTCACCCATACCTTCGCTCCATAGATGCTGCCTGTCCCGCTGAGTTTCTCCAGCATTTTTGTCTACCTTCGATCTTTTTTGCAGCATCTGCAGTTCTTTCTTAAACATTCCCTTATCGTGTAAGAAACATATAAGATTATTAAGGGTTTGGACACGCTAGAGGCAGGAAACATGTTCCCGATGTTGGGGGAGTCCAGAACCAGGGGCCACAGTTTAAGAATATACAGATACAATAGACAATAGGTGCAGGAGTAGGCCATTCGGCCCTTCGAGCCAGCACCGCCATTCAATGTGATTATAGCTGATCATCCCCAATCAGTACCCCATATCCCCAGACTCCGCTATCCTTAAGAGCCCTATCTAGCTCTCTCTTGAAAGTATCCAGAGAACTGGCATCCACTGCCCTCCAAGAGCTAGATAGGGCTCTTAAAGATAGTGGAGTCAGGGGATAGAAACATAGAAACATAGAAATTAGGTGCAGGAGTAGGCCATTCGGCCCTTCGAGCCTGCACCGCCATTCAATATGATTATGGCTGATCATCCAACTCAGTATCCCGTACCTGCCTTCTCTCCATACCCTCTGATCCCCTTAGCCACAAGGGCCACATCTAACCCTCTTAAATATAGCCAATGAACTGGCCTCGACTACCCTCTGTGGCAGAGAGTTCCAGAGATTCACCACTCTCTGTGTGAAAAAAGATCTTCTCATCTCGGTTTTAAAGGATTTCCCCCTTATCCTTAAGCTGTGACCCCTTGTCCTGGACTTCCCCAACATCGGGAGCAATCTTCCTGCATCTAGCCTGTCCAACCCCTTAAGACATAGAAACAGAAAATAGGTGCAGGAGTAGGCCATTCGGCCCTTCGAGCCTGCCCCGCCATTCGATATGATCATGGCTGATCGTCCAACTCAGTATCCTGTACCTGCCTTCTCTCTGGATATGGGGAGACGGCAGGAACGGGGTACTGATTGGGGATGATCACACTGAATGGCGGTGCTGGCTCGAAGGGCCGAATGGCCTCTACTCCTGAACCTATTGTCTAATGTATCTGTACACTGTGGACGGCTCGATTGTAATTGCGTATTGACTTTCCGCTGACTGGTTGGCACGCAAGAAAGAGTTTTTCGCTGTACCTCGGTACACGGGATGATAAGCGGAACTGAAACTAGAAGCAATTGTGGATTCCTCCCTATTGACACGACTGCAGACGGTTCAGCTGTGATTAGCAGCCGCCCACTCAGTGTCAACAGTTATTTTGTTGGTCCACACCCTAGTCCTTTGTCCTCGCCACTCATCTCTGCCTTTCTGCAACGTAACGCATTTCTCAGTCTTCCCAGTTCATTCCTCTGGAATGTTAACTGTTGCTCTCCCCACCAGAGATCCTCTAGCGAGGAAGACAGCCCGCTCGACGAAAAAGGCGTAGTACGGTCACGGGCAATTATCGGCCCCATTTCCGTAACCGGCTTCCGTCTCCGCACCAAAGATCCCGTCGTAGCGGAGCAAAGATACTAGCGCGGAGACGGAAGTTACGGAAACATCCTCGTAAAAAATCAATGTTCTTTGGGGAAAAATCTTCTCATTTTCAGAATTATAATTTATTAACACAAACTGTTCCCCCGCAACGTTGATTACACTGCGGGTCGGGTTGGGTCCGGTTACTGAAATGGATGAAAAAAAGGCCCACGTTCCGCACTACACGTCAGCCCATTGCATTTAGCAGGAGTGGTCGATCTTGCTCCGCTATAGGATCTATGCTCCCCACTGTTCGACGCAGCGGGTGGAGCTGCTGCCTCACGACGTCAGAGACCCGGGTCCGATCCCGACTACGGGCGCCTGTCTGCACCTTCTCCCCCTCACCTGCCACGGGCTTTTTCCGAGATCTTCAAGTTTCCTCCCACACTCCAAAGATATTAATTGGCTTGGAGTACAAATGTAAATTGTCCCTTGGATAGCGTTAGTGTGCGGGGGGGTCGCTGGTCGGCACGGACTCGGTGGGCCGAAGGGCCTGTTTCCGCGCTGTACCTCTAAACTAAACAAGAGAGAGCTAGATAGGGCTGTTAAAGATGGTGGAGTCAGGGGGATATGGGGAGAAGGCAGGAACGGGGTACTGATTGGGGATGATCAGCCATGATCACATTGAATGGCGGTGCTGGCTCGAAGGGCCGAATGGCCTACTCCTGCACCTGTTGTCTATAGTCTGAGTCCATGTTCTCCAGCTGACCGAATAAAGTCACAGCGGGGAAACAGGCCCTTCGGCCCACTGAGTCCGTGCCGGCCATCGATCACCCTGGTTCGATGTTATCCCACATCCACTCCCTACATACTAGGCGGCAAGTTACAGACTGACCTACAAACCCGCACGTCTTTAGGATGTGGGAGGAGGCCAGAGCACCCGGAGGAAACCAGGAGAAGGGAGAACATGCAAACTCCACACAGACAGCAGCCGAGGTCAGGATTGAACCCGGGTCTCTGGCGCTGTGCGGCAGCGGCTCTACCCGCTGCGCCACCGTGACGCACAATACATTTCACTCATCTTCTCTCTTTGTCTCGCACCCTTTTGCCAGGCCTTTGTCACTTACTCCACCCAATCTCCAATCACCTCCCCCTAGTGAGGGTCAGTGTGTGTGTCTGAGTGGGGGTGAGCGTGTCTGAGTGTGCGCGCGTTTGTGTGTGTATGTGTGTATATGTGTGTGTGTGCGTGTGTGTGTGTGTGTGCGCGTGTGTGTCTGTGTGTGTGTGCGCGCGTTTGTGTATGTGTTTGTGTGTGTATGTGTGTGTCTGTATGTATGTGTGTGTGTGCGTGTGTGCATGTGAGGGTGTGTGTATGTGTGTGGGCATGAGGGTGTGTGCGCGTGTGTGTCTGTGTGTGTGTGTGTGTGCGCGTGTGTGCATGTGTGTGAGTGTGTGCCGGTGTACTTGCGTGTGTGTGTGCATGTGTGTGGGATTGTATGTATGCATGTGTGTGCATTTGTGTTTGTGTGCATGTGTGTGCATGCGTGGGCGAGTGTGTGTGTGTGTGCATGTGTGTGAGTGTGTGTGTCGGTGTACTTGCGTGTGCGTGTGTGTGTGTGTGTGTGGGATTGTATGTATGCATGTGTGTGCATTTGTGTCTGTGTGCATGTGTGTGCATGCGTGGGCGAGTGTGTGTGCGTGTGTGGGATTGTATGTATGCATGTGTGTGCATTTGTG